>NW_025974266.1:0-8592 GCF_021869965.1 Rhincodon typus
GGAGGTTGGTGGGGTGGTACGTGAGGACGAGGGGGATTCTTTTTTGGCACTTATTGCGTGGACGGGGTGTGAGGGATGAGGTGCGGGAGATGTGGGAGACACGGTTGAGGGCGTTCTCGACCACCGAAGAGGGGAAGTTACGGTCCTTGAAAAACCAGGACAACTGAGATGTACGGGAGTGGATGCTTCATCCTGGGAGCAGATGCGGTGGAGGCGAAGGAATTGGGAATAGGGGATAGCATTTTTGCAGGAAGGTGGGTGGGAGGAGGAGTATTCTAGGTAGCTGTGGGAGTCGGTGGGCTTGAAATGAATATCGGTTTCTAGGTGGTACTGCTGGTTAAAACTTCATCAAGTCGTAATGCAGCAAACGCTTCAATATTCAATAGTATATCCTTCCAGTAACACTGTTTTCGTGATTGCTTCACTGATTCACATGAAACTAACTGTAATATCTCAAATATTTTTGTGATGTTTTCTTTTGGGTAAGTGTATGTCACTTTATAGAATTCCTGGAAAAAATATTCTTGCCTTATTACAGTTATTGTTGAAAGTACTAAGTTCTATATCATTGAGGAAGAACTTATTTATTATTGTGGCTTTTCATTGCACTTGATAGATAGAGGACCAATTAAGTTTCCATACTTTGAATTTTATCTTTTGAGGCTGCAGGACAGTGAAAAGGCTCCTGAGTTGCAGCAATAAGGGCCACATGGTGAAATCACTAGTGTTCTGCTCCTTGTAAGTTTCTTCTCTGCTGAATCCCACAGGAGATTCCTTTCTGAGGTAGTTGATTATTGCAAGAGCAACTCCTGCTGATCTTAGTCAATCAGGAATGTTCACAGACAACACAGAATCCCATTTCCAGGAAAAAAGCAGCATCAGGTGACAAGGACCAGAAGTGAAAGAGGGAGAACTAGAGGCTTAACAGTGAAAGAGGAACAATTTTCAATGAGCTTGCATATCCCTGACCTATGTTGGTTAGCGTTGAGGCAGGGCCTGACTAATGCCTTTGCAAAGTGGTAAGGTCAGAGGAGGGGATTCCTCTATGAACTGCAAGTGAACTCTGCCATTTTCAAATGAGGGGAGGGCAGAAGGGAAGTTTCTGTGAATATGGGGTGATTGACAGGGAGTGAGTAAAAGTAAAATTGCCATTGTATTACCAGACCATTAGGACTATTCTCTAATTAGAGAGAGGGAGATGACTGGTGGTGATTTAACCTGATGGTCCCCAAGCCTTAGGTGAGGTGATAGGTTGAGATGGAGAATCCATCCTGGTAACCTCAGCCAGTACAGGAATTCAACACTCCCTGTTGGTGTCATTCTGAGTAGCAAACCAGCTGTCCAGCCAACTGAGCTAACCACCCCCCAACAGGGGGAGACTGTGACTAAAGTCTTGGAAGGAGAGGTGACTTTGAGTTGGAGGGCAAACTTTCTGGAAACCTTATTCCACAAAAGATTTGTGTCAGTTCTTAGTGATTAAGTGGAGATCACATTTGTTTGTAGCATGCCACGATTATCTGGACCTGAATAATGGATCACAATGATGGGTAATTGTTTTTATTCCCAGCATTGCAGTTCTGTGTGAAACCCCTGTACCTACCTTGACTGAGCTATGACAGATAGGTGACATCTAGTTGGTTCCCCATAGAAACCAAAGGAGGGGAAAATTGGATAAAGCAACGTAACTAGATCTTCCGCACCTCTGTCCCAAGTTAGAGAACACAATTAGATATGGTTTATGAACTATCTGCCATCTCAGCCATCTTTCTGATCCAACATTTTAAACTAGTCACTGTTGTTAGCACTTGATGAAAAGCAGCAGGCTTGAACAAGGCAGTTGCTTATCAGCGAGTGCCAAGGGTTCTTGTGGTGCAGTGGTAGTGTCCCTGTATCTGAGTCCGGAGATCTGGGTTCAAGTCCCATCTGCTCCAGAGGTGAATCATAACATCTCTGAACAATATGAGAGTGGAGATGCTTGGAAAGGAATAGAACCAGTCTGAAATTGATGTGGTCTTTTTTGCATCCCAAAAATCCGGTTTTATGAGGGGCGGGGGTACACAAAAAGTTTGTAAACACTAATTGTAAGTAGGAAAATGAACCATTGAGGTCCACCTCTGCGCCTCTAACTTGCTTTCTGCACAAACAACACATCTGACACAGTGTGAGAATGCCATGTGGATCTGTTAGTATATTGACAGAATGGTCACATTTCACATCAGTCAAAAGTACATTATGACCTTGCTAATCTATCTGTCTCTTAAGAGCCGCAGCCACAATTTATCTGCATATCTACATAATGTACTCCAATAGAATACTCCAACATGTGGTTTGCAGCAAAGAGTATGTAAACATGAGAAAAGGTTAAACCAGTTTTCTTCATCAAATATCTCTGCAAAATTCCTCCCAACTTGAAAACATAGTTCAGTAATTGCAGAGCTTTTTACAATTGGAATAAATTACATTTTTGATTGCATTTACGAGGTCAGCTTTCTTAAAAGAGCAAGTCAGGTTAAATGCCGCTCCATTTTGTTTTGAGTATTGCAGACCTGCTGCTGGTCAGATGAGTCTTTTGCAGCACCATGTGGAAATGGGTGCAAATACAAGAACACTTGCAATTATTTAGCACTTTGTTATTTCAGTCTGCTGCCTCAAAATGTTCATGTTACAAATAAATTTTGGAGAGCTGTAACTGCTGTTAAGTAGACAGCTTATCTAGAAATCTACTGTACCTCTGGACATTGTGCACCTCTGTTGATCAGCTGTGTTTATAATTAAGCTCTACAAAGAAAAACAAGAAATCCATTCTTGTTCATTGGCTGGAGGTAACCATGCTGACAGCTTCATTCAATTACTTTGAAAATTTGGTATGTGAGGAACCTCCAGAGGTTTTGATTACAGCTGCAGTATAACTGCTTGGATTATTTTTGGGCAAAGTTTGCAGTTGAACCAATTTGTTTGCACTGATTTCCAATTTTTTATATCTTTTCTACAGTCTCTTTAAAAGTCCCAAGTACAAATTCCCCCCAAGTCCACGACTTGATCTCCTTGCTATGGTTCCCTTTCAGAATAGTACATTGCAACACGGTCAACCATGTTACGTTGTGATTCAGCTCAAGAAAGCAATTCTTTATGGTATTGCTGGGTAAAGGGAAGGAGATCTGGCCAGTTTGTTCAGTGCATCATGTAGCCTGTTAGTTGGATAGAAAAACTCCGGATTTATTAGAAAGTGTAACTTTACGTTATACAACACTTCGAAGAAAAGAGAGCCAAGATTGAGAAACTGAAGTCTGGTTCTGACCACTTTTGCTGAGGGGTTGACCTGAAGTTTTACTTGGGGATGAATTTGGGTGAAAATCATACACCGACAGGCCCATAAAACTGATTTTAAGATGAAAATAATCTTCCTGGAGTTTCTCGTGGGAAACATTTTAAAACACATCTGTGGGTCTTTTGTCACTGTAATTACTCATTCCAAACAGTAATGATGATCTGTTTAACAGTAATTTTATTCTGAAATGCTTCTTGAGGTTTCGGTTCAGACACATCTTCCTGGTTGGAATCAAATCTTTTGATCCTGAATGATGAAGAGGGTTGAGGTTTTTCAAAGGCTGGTTTAACATTAATCAAAATGGAACCTTGAGCACTAACAAGGAAATAAATTCCAAAGTACTTACTGAATATTTTTGCAGATATTTCCAAGAGTTGTTTGGGAAATACCACCTCTTGTACCATGACCTCCAGAATCATTGTGGCATTATAATGTACAAATTAATTCAACAGAACAACATAAAACCATATTGTGAAAAGACAATGTGGAATCAGTACTACTGTTAAGTGATAATAAAATTGAAACATTCTTTAATCATCATGAATTTTAACAGGAAGGTAGAGAGACAGTTGTGAGGTATTACAGCTTTTTGCTTGAATCACCAGAGTTAACAAAGGTAGGAGCTCCCATTGCCTAGCCATTGGTTTGATCTCAGCTTTAGGGTACTAAATTGATAATTAATTGAGGCTTGTACTAATCTGTAGTATTTCAGCTGTTAGTTTCTTGTTATTTTTTCTGCTACTGATGGCAATCAATTGCCTGGAAGTAATGATTGTGATCAACTTTACTGATGCCACATTTAAACAAATTCATGCTTTGCTGTGATGTCGGAGCAGCTGCAGACACCGTTAGCAAACCACCCATCACTTCTGGTTTTCTGGAAGCTTCCAACATTTGCAGGATTGGACATGCAAAAGCAAGGACATTTTTATACAAGCAGTGAGATCAGTGTATAAACATTTGCTATTGCTTAATGTCAGTGTCACAAAGGTCAGTGAGTCTAATGTGCAACAATGGTATTTGGACAAAAAAATTGGGAATTTTGTTTCTGTTAAAACCATTGGTTATCTTGCAGGATTTGGGCTAAAACCACAAGTTATGAATTCAATATGTATAATGACCGACATGAAAAGGCTAACGCCCACGACTGTGATAAGTTATGTATCATGGTGTAAACTCTCCACTTCATCATGGAGAGATGATAAATGGCTTGACGCTTGGAATTTGCCTCCTTCACTCTTGCTCATTCCTAGTGATCAAAGGTAGTTTAGGAGATCAATCCGGCCTCTCTAATCCTCAATAATATTTGCCTTTTGTACAAAGTGGTCTGTGCTGCAGTCAGTCGCTGGTCCGACTCTCACTTGAGGCTGGTGCCGCTTTGCTGCATAATGTAAGGTGATTTGGATGTGGGGCCACTTGTGAAACCTGAGTCTATTTTTGTTTCAGATAAAATAAACAAAGAACTGCAGATATTGGCAATCTGAAGCAAACAAAAGCAGAAATTTGTGGCTAAACTCAGCTGTTCTGGTAGCATCTGTGCAGAAAAAATATTCATGTTTCATTCCTGTGACCCTCCCTGGACTGACAATGTTAGCTCTGTTTCTCACTCCACTGATGCTGCCAGACCTGCTGAGTTTCTTAAGCAATTTCTGTTTATCTTTCAGATACTGGCTTGATTTATTGTGCACTTCCAATATTTTGTTTCTTTGGCTGTAAGAACGTGTTAAAGTGAAGTGCGCACACAAAAATAATGAAGATTAAAGCACCATATCTTTGATCCTGGTCATAGAATCACAGAATCTCGAGTGTGGAATCAGGCCATTCAGCCCATCAATCACAACAACCCTCTGAAGAGTATCCCACCCAGACCAACCCTATCCTTGTAACCCTGCATTTCCCTTGGCTAATCCACCTAGACTGCACAACCCCTGGACTCTGAGCAATTTAGCTTGGCCAGTCACCTAACTTGTACATCTTTGGACTGTGGAAGAATGTGCAATCTCCACACAGTCACAAGACTAGTATCGAACCCCAGGCCCTGGTGCTGTGAGGCAACGGTGCCAACCACCGACCCACTGTGCCACCCATCATTTAAAGCATAGACAGTGTGAGCAGAAAGTTGCTGCACATTGCTGACCACTTAGACAATCAGGACTCCTCAAGTCACCAATGTTCTACATGGGTCTGAGAAAGTTGATATTTGGATGAGTACGATAGCCACCACCCATTGTAATGAGCACATAGACATGGCCAACTGACAGAGAGAGAGCCGTAAAACGTCAGTCGAGATACTTGGAAGTTCTTTGGTAACTGGGATTTAATGCACTAATACAATTAAAATCTTTTTGTAAATGTTACCTCCCTCTTGAATTCTCAACAATCTGTGCCAAAGAGGTGGATGACCACCATCTACCTCAAACCACTCCAGGCAGGCAGCAGTGGTGATAGTAGCTTTTCCAACAATAGCAAAGACCCTGAGGAGAAAATCAAAATCTACTTTGTGAAGGATGTAACTCCGAAGGGAGAAACACCAGAAAGGTGTCAACCCCAGAGCAGCTGTATAGAAGCACTGGAGTCATGGGACAAGAAAATCCATAACCAAGATATCCAGATTACAATGCAGGCTGGTGCTGGTTCCCATTCCTGGTTATCTCAGCAGAGGTGGAAGATTGGGGCAGAGAACCTTTGACAGGCTTGGGAAATGGAGCAGAAATAATTAGGCTGCAAGGAAACATCTAAAATGACATATTCTGCAGTTTCAATCTGAAAAAGTGCCATTGCATACAGGAGCCGCAAGGCAGAATCAGGAAAGCAACAGCAAATAAAAATTATGAAGATGCTACTTCAGGAGTTTGGTAAAAGACATTTAATTGTTTGGAAGTTAAAGCAGTTCTAAACGACTTTAAAGACTTTTAATGAAATATGGCCTAGCGGAGAGATCTTCCATAGAGGGGAAAAAAGACAGCAGCAGGAGTCTCGGAGAAATGGGTTTAAAAAAAAACCCAACTGCCACAAAAGAAGTGGTCAAATTCCATTTCTGCAAGATAATTTAAAACCTAAAAAAAGGACACCTAGTATGCACATGATATCCAAAATCTCATTGCTAAAAAGATGCAATCACAGCATTGGACCAAATCAGACACAGAATTGGGCAATGTGGAAAAGACAGCTTTTAAGATAAGAATTGCTTCACAGTTGAACAGCAAGACACATACACAATATGTTAACACACTTCTTTATAAGGAAGATGTTTGGAAAGAGAGCAGATAATACATTTGCCTGACAAGGGAATAATGAAGAAGCATCAGACAAATGTGACATTTTAAAAACTTTTAATAATTATTTTAATCTCATCACTAATAAAATTTTGGAAAGACAAACAAAAGTTGAGGATTCCAAAATCTCAGTGAAGCAACAGATGATTTTATTGATAATTCCTAGAGATTAATTAAGAAATGTGAAGATGAAGATTTAAAGACATAATTGATCAGAAGCCATTTAGTTGTAGGTAGTGCTGGTACATCTTTGTCTGATTTATTATAGACAAAAGAACACCCTACTCTTGAGGAAACTTATTACTTGCTAAACGAAGCAGGAGTCCAAAAACAGAACAGATCAATTCTTGAGAGAAAGAAGCTTAGTAGAGGAGAATTACTGAGCCTGTCCATTTCCTTGAGAACAAGACGGTACAAGATTCCCAAGAAGAGAAAACCACAGGAGGTTAGAAATCCCTGGAAAATCTGTAGTGCCCAAAACCCCTCAGGCATGATGAATTAAAACAGAATGTTTGCATTGAAAGAAGATTGGTCATTTTCAGAAAACGTGTCAGAGTCAGTGCTCTGCCTTTATACATCTTAAAAATAAAGTTTTCACACATGAAACCATGAACAAAGAGAATACTCTTTGCCAGGAGGTTTTCCTTGGAGAGATCAATGATCCTGATTGGACATTCTGGCACACAGACATCAATGAGCATCTGAGAAACTTCATGTCAGACACTGGAGCAAGAGTAACAGTCTTATTAGCAGAGAATCTTAATATAGCAAAATGCAGTTGACAGCCAACAAAAAAATCCAGTTACATGGTCCAGGAGGAATTAAATTAACTATGCTATTAGCAACTGCCCAACATAGAGGAAGCTCAACAGAGAATTGCTATGTCTTACTTGATCAAGAATTTTTATTCTCAAGCAGAGAGTTTACACTTCCTTCAACCTTGTTCGCAAAGTCAAAGAAGTTAGAGGACATGAGTCATTTAGGAAAGAACGATACAAAACTGTTCAAAGGTCTAGGAAGGTTAAAGGCTGAAAACATTATCCCCTTGAAACAACAAGGTGCAGGGCTGGATGAACACAGCAGGCCAAGCAGCAGCATAGGAGCAGAGAGGCTGACGTTTCGGGCCTAGACCCTTCATCAGAAAAGGGGGAGGGGAAGGGGGTTCTGAAATAAACAGGGAGAGAGTGGGAGGCGGATAGAAGAGGGATAGAGGAGAGGATAGGTGGAGAGGAAATAAACAGGTCGAAGAGGCGGGGATGGAGCCAGTAAAGGTGAGTGTAGGTAGGGAGTTAGGAAGGGGATAGGTCAGTCCAGGGAGGACGGACAGGTCAAGGGGGCGGGATGAGGTTGGTCGGTAGGAGATGGAGGTGCAGCTTGAGGTGGGAGGAGGGGATAGGTGGGAGGAAGAACAGGTTAGGGAGGCAGGGACGAGCTGGACTGGTTTTGGGATGCGGTAGGGGGAGGGGAGATTTTGAAACTTGTGAAATCCACATTGATACCATTGGGCTGCAGGGTTCCCAAGCGGAATATGAGTTGCTGTTCCTGCAACCTTCGGGTGGCATCGTTGTGGCACTGCAGGAGGCCCAGGATGGACATGTCGTCTGAGGAATGGGAGGGGGAGTTGAAATGGTTCGCGACTGGGAGGTGCAGTTGTTTATTGCGAACCGTCCCCGAGCCTCCGCTTGGTTTCCCCGATGTAGAGGAAGCCACACCGGGTACAGCGGATGCAGTATACCACATTGGCAGATGTGCAGGTGAACATCTGCTTGATGTGGAAAGTCGTCTTGGGGCCTGGGATGGGGGTGAGGGAGGAGGTATGGGGGCAGGTGTAGCACTTCCTGCGGTTGCAGGGAAAAGTGCCGGGTGTGGTGGAGCTGGAGGGGTGTGTGGAGCGGACAAGGGAGTCACGGAGAGAGTTGTCCCTCCGGAAAGCAGATAAGGTTGGGGAGGGAAAGATGTCTTTGGTGGTGGGGTCGGATTGCAGATGGC
>NW_025974267.1:0-8590 GCF_021869965.1 Rhincodon typus
TTACCCTCCTCCCTCCGGACAAACCTCAGGGGATCTCTCTCCCACTGCAACTCTCCACCTATCCTCTCCTCTATCCATCTTCTATCCGCCTCTCACTCTCTCCCTATTTATTTCAGAACCGCCTTCCCCTCCCCCTTTTCTGATGAAGGGTCTAGGCCCGAAACGTCAGCCTCTCTGCTCCTATGATGCTGCTTGGCCTGCTGTGTTCATCCAGCCCTGCACCTTGTTGTCACGATGATCTTCTGTAGTTGGCTATAGGTCAACTATTAACTTTACAGGGCTCCATGAGGGTCTATCTGGCAGTTTGTTTTGGTAATTTGCAGAAGTTATACATTTGTTGACTGTGCGAGGCCAAGCTGCAGGATTGGCTGTATTATGTGAGTCCTATGTAGTTGTAAAAACAGATTCATCAGGAAACCTTTTCTTTTGGGCAAGCAAGAGAATAGTACATGGAGGCATATGAGTTGCCTTGACTCTTGTTTATGGTCAGCAACCTTCCAAGATTGGCAGAGATATTCCCTGATTAGGGCATAGATTTATCGGGCATCACCTCTAACAGCCTGGGAGAGCATTGTCATTTGAATTTCCTGAAATGGAAATATCCCACCACCAGTGTAGCCAATGTTGCAATGTAGCATATGGAGCAGCCAATTGGCACACAGAAAGCTCAATGAACAGAAACATGGCAATGATCAGATGTGATGCTGATTGAAGCAAATATATCAGTCAGGACAATGGGAATATTTGCATGTTCTTTGAAATCGTACCATAGGATCATTTGTCACTGGAAAGAGGGATTAAAAAAGGGACGTTGGCTTAACATCTCTGACTGTGAAGAAAATTTGTTGACATGTGTTTTAAAGATGGAGATATTTACTATTTTTTCCATCCATGGGACCTGGACATTTCTGGCCTGGCCAGCATTTATTGCCCAAACTGCATTTAAGAAGGTGAAGGTGAGCTGCCTTCTTGTAGTACTGTGTGTAGTGATTGTATTGTGGTCAGCCAGGTGGACCTCATAGAATATGAGTTCTCTGATTGCGGCTATTAATCTGGTCCAATCAGGGACCCTAGCTGATGGATAAAAAGAGGGGTGTCAGAGGTTCTGTTCGCTCTGAGAGTTGGCTCTGAGGAAGCTGGATTAGTGTCAAGGACTTTGTGTAAATAAAAGGTGACAGGATACCAGCCTCTGTGTGGTTATTTCACTGTGGTCATGTGGTGTAGGAGCATCTCAGTACAGTTAGGAAGGCACTCCAGATTTTTGACCAGTGGCATTGACAATGTGGTGATATAGTTCCAAGTCAAGTTGGTGTGTGGCTTGGAGGGGTACTTGAAGCTGTTGGTATCTGCATGTATCTGCTACCCTTGTCCATCTAGGTGGTGGAAGTCACAAGTTCGGAAAGTGCTATCAAAGAAGACTTAAAGAGTTGCTTCAGTGCATCTTGAAGGTGCTGTACACTGTTGCCACTGTATGTGGAAGAAGTGACTGGTTAATGTGGTGGGTGGGGTGCCAATACAGTGGACTGCATTGTCCTGGATGATGTCAAACTTCTTGAATACTGTTGGAAGAAGTTGCACCTATCCAGTTAAGTGAAAATTTGTGTGTTTCAAGAAGGGCCAGGGGCAGTATCATTCATTAGGAGAGTTTTTATTAGAGAGGTATTCACCTCTTTAGCAACAAGCTACACTGGATTATGTCCCTCCAAAATGGCTGATGATGTTGTCATCACATCATGTGATTGAATTCTTAAAGTGACTGTCCAATATACTTGCATAAACACACAACTGAAAGTATTCCATTATAGTAATGTCTTGCTGCTCCCAGTTGGTAGACAGACTTTTGGAGTTGGGATATAAGTTGCCTGTTGCAGAATTCTTAATCCCTGATGTTGATGATGGATGCCAGCATCATACTACGTATGTTATCATGACATTGTGAATTCTCATTTGTGCTCTGTACCTTTTCAAAGATACTGTGTCGCTGTTTATAAAAGTAATGTTGCCATAATCTTACCTAACTATAGGGCTGCTCTCTCATTAGAGAGAGAGATATGGCTGCTGGGTGGTTTAACCTGTGGAACACCACATCTCAGGCAAGGGGAAAGATTAAGGACAAGAGTCCATCATGGTATCCTCAGCTGGTGCAGGAATGGAACCTACAGTGTTGGCATCACTCAGCATCACAAACCAGCTATCTAGTCAACTGAGCTAACCAAAGCCACCTCCATTTAAAACTTGCTTCATAGCCTTATTCTCCTCTCCCTGTATGATTCAACTTGTCAGAATAATCAACATCTAAATAATCTTTTTTGCTACTTCTCTCTCCATATTCAAAATCTTCCTCAAAACTTTTTATTGTTGCACTTCCTGTTTACCGTTCCTGATTCTTTCATTCTACTGTTCAAGTGTCCACTTCTTCCTAGTACCTCCTTTAGTGCAGTACAATAAAGGTGCTTCATCAATACAGGTTGTTATTGCTGAAGGAGCTTCCGCTTCTGATCTTTGACCTCACAATCTTATAGTTTTGTCCTGAAGCCAAGGCAAACTCTGAATTACTAAAGGAAGAACTGTAGACACTAGCAATCTGAAATAAAAATTAGAAATACTATGTAGGTTGGACTGTGGTGGATGTCGGATGGGAGCTTGTGCAGAAACAAAGTTAACATTGCAGGTCTGTGAACTTTTATTGTTACTACCTTGACAAGTGAATATCCTTCACTGGTCTCTGGGAATACAGATAGCTTTATTTGTGCTGTTCTCTGTACACAAATGGTAGTTGTTCAGTTGGTGAAGCTGCCATTTAACTGGGCTATTATTTCAACTCAGAAATGCTTTCTGCTGTGTGCATTTGTCAAATGTGCTCACACATTAAAATTCACTGTCCTCTTGAACATCCCTGCTAAGCAATGAAAGATCTTTCCTTGCCCATAAAATGTGCTTTTCTTGTTTTCATTATCACAATTTTCATGCTTCTCCACAACACATCTGGATTTACGAGCAAACTATGTCATGGGGTCAAGAGTCTCATTTCTTGCTCATTAAGCTGCTGTTCTGATAGGGGGAGTACATTTTCACAAGGCTGGGTACCACGCTGCCATTGCCCAGTGACCCCTCTGATTCTTTTCCATCTGCTGTTGTGTGACCTGTATGAAAAGCATGACTGCAATATGTGAAAAGACATCTTATTTTGGCTATTGCTGCTTATATAAACATCACAGAGATCTTTTCTCAATGTGGAAAAAGAGAGGTTTGCTTAAAAAAGTACTCTTTATGAAAGAAAACAGTCGAGTCCATATTATTATTGTATTCCAATTTGATCAGATCATTAATGTGTGAATGTTTACACATTGATGAGTGGTCGAGGATATTAGGGTATCATTGACGGTTAGATGGTATGTTTCCTATGTGATGTTTGGTTTGTGAGCAGTCTGGGGTATCAGGATTATGCCATAATATTTATGGAAGTGTCTTGATATTTCTGGATGAATGTCATCGACTGTGAACCACCCATGCAAAAATAAAGAAGTCCAGCCATAATTCTGTATATATTTGAGTGGAATTAAGTCAAAGCAACTAATTTTAAGTGAAGGTTCATATTTAAGAGCACAAAAAGGTATAAAAGCAGAAAAGGCCATTTAGCCCAATCTTTGTCAACATACAATATACTTATACTCCTGTTAGGGACTTATCCCAAATGATTTAGTAAGTAATTTTTTTACATAATGTCCAATAGTTACCGTGAATGCTCTTTGGAAGTTATGGCAAAAAACTGTTTCCCATGGATAAAAAAGCCCCATAATTCCCTACAGGTCATGGGTGAAAACATTAAATCCTCCCTGAACAAAAAAATTGTGAGAAAATCAATGACAACACCGCCTACAATGATTTAATCCTCATCCTCTATTTCTGTGTAGATGGATAATAGGCAGGATTATTGCAAAACTGCACAAAAGGTAGAGTTAAGGCAAGGTGCAAGGTTTATGATAAAGAATTTATCTCTAGATGTGACAGGTCACGAATTAAGTCTTATTAGCAGGAAAGGGGCTAATACTGCTAAGTAAAAGTAATATGCTAAATTAAATAACTTTGTACAAATGTAAACCAAAGTGAAAGCTTCCATTGGTTTAAATACAATTATCTTGATTCTCGGAATCAGAGGTTGCTTTAAATTAATTTGAATCCCACTGCCCACTTTTCTCATGTTCTGTCTTGAACCTTATGAATCAGCTGGGAATTTTGATACTGTCCAGCAGGTGTATTGTTTAGAATCAGTGTTATGCATATCCCAGGATGATTGAATTTGATTTCCAAATGTAGCTGATGTCTTCATCTGTCATTCCCTTGGGCTGTAATAATGTTCCAAAGAGCTAGCTGGTAGAATTGTTTTCCTTGTATTTGAATCATGCTCATGTAGCAATATCTTGTGTAAGTCTTTAATTACAGTTTAAGTCAAATAACAGGGTAGATGTAATGTTAAACATAATGGTGGTGTCACAGACAATAGTGAGATATTACTTATTCATATCTCGATTTTAAAACTTCTCCTGGAGCTATTTCTCCATGGAATTAAAGTCGAACACTGCTCGTTCTCTGTTCTGCCATGTAGTGGATATAATGACTTCAATTGAAGCTTCTTGTAAACCACAAAAGATTATGGATTTTTTTTGTGAAGAGGATTAAATATTCTTTAGAAGAAAAGCAATTAGTGAACATACAGATAAAGCAGGAGATGTGGTGGACAAGGGTTTGGATTAGTGGGACTAATACAAAAAAATTGCTGGCTTTATGATGTGCTTTGTAATAAGTTTACTTCTGTTTATAATACCCCTAATGAAATCAAATGTCAGCTAAATAGGCAAAGAGATCCTCTAACCTTGATTGCTCCTCCTAATAGTTTCATATTGATGGGAAAGCTTAGTCAACAATGTTTGGTTTTCCATTGGTTCTGCTTTCATATGTATACAGGTTATAACCAGAAGAAAGAGATTTTGAACACAAAATTTAGTCCCATAGCTCTACTGACTTTGGTGCTGAGAGTCCAGAGTTCAAAAACAAGATTGGGACTTTGTCAACAATGTGTCATTCCTGATCTTCCAACTGGAACTCTGCATCACCTTCACTTTCTCTCTCTTTTTGATGCAATTTACAACTAAAATTCTAACTGCCAGCTGATGCATGGAAAGCCAGTGTTACTTTGCAGCTTTTCATTGGCTAAGCCCACAATCACCTCACCAAAGAAAACAGTTCTAATTTCTCCATTCTTTCCTTGTAACTGATGTGTCTCATCCCTGGAATTATTCTTGTAAACCTCTTCAGCACTCAGTCCAATGTGTTTGTATCGTTTCTATAGCATGGCACTCAGAACTGTACAGAATACCCCAGCTGAGGTCTAACCAGTGGCTTACATAAGTTCATTATAACCACCCTTGCTCTTGTATTCTATTACTATTAATATAGCCTAGAATCCTATGTGATTTATGAAATGATCTCTCTACCTTTTCTGTTACATTCAGTGAGCTATGTACATATGCACCCAAGACTCTCTACTTTTGAACACCCATTAGAATTGTATCTTTTGTTTATCATATAAACTTTATCTGCCACTTAATTGTCCACTCCACCAACATATCCATGTCCTTTCTGATGTTCCACATTGTCCTTCTCAGTTTACAGCTCGTCCAGGTTTTGTGTCATCCACAAATCATAGAATCCCTACAGTGTGGAAACAGGCCCCTCGGCCTAACAAGTCTACACCGACTCTCAGAGCATCCCACCCAAACACATCACCCCTATTACCCACCTAATCTAGACATCCCTGAACACTATGGGCAATTTAGCATGGCCAATCCACCTAGCTTGCACATCTTTGGACTGTGGGAAGGAAACCGGAGCACCTGGAGGAAACCCACACAGACACAGGGAGAATGTGCAAACTCCACACAGACAGTCGCCCGAGCATGGAATCGAACCCGGGTCCCTGGTGCTGTGAGGCAGCAGTATTAACCACTGAGACACCATGTCGCCCTAACTTTGAAGTCCCTTCACATGAAGACCTAGATCATGTATGTGTATTAGGAAGGAAAGGGACTTCTAGGGAACCGCAGCCCAAACCTTCTTCCTACCTAAAAAACAATCCATGAACCATTATTCTGTTTCCTATTTCCATGTTGCTACTGCCTCATTTATTCCATGATCTATAAGTTTTGTCAAGTCTGTGTAGCACTGTGTCAAATGTAGTTTGGAAGTCAATATACACCACATCAATGGCCTTCCCCTCCTCAGTTCTCCATTTTATCACTTCAGAAAACTCCTGTAAGTTACTTGAGCACAATTTCTGTATTCATTTGCACGTTGCAGTGGGAGTATTCCAGTGATTGCCATTTTAGAGGTCCTGCTCCCGAAATTCCAATTGCATGACCACATCTCTCTTCCTACTTTTGTCGTTAATACCAGTATGGGCCATGGTATCTGGTTTCTTGCCTCCCCCAGAAGATTGTTATGTAGTTGTTCTGTGACCCCTATGGCCTTAGCACCAGGGAGATGACAAACCATCCTGCTTTGATGGTTTTAGAATTGTCTGTGTGTATCCTTAACTGAAGGATCCCATGTCAAGACCAGCCTTCTGCTCTTCTACCTCTCCTCCTGTATAACTGGACCACTTATGGTGCTACGTGCTTAGTCCTTGCTGTTCTCCTTCAAGTTCCATTGGCCTCACTGATGTCCAGAACAGAAAATCAGTGATTGAGCAGGTCCTTTGGGATTACAGCACTACCTTCCTGTTTCTTGTGGACTGCCTTGTAGTCACAGATTCCCTATCTGCCTGCTTACATATAACTTCTGCAGTGACCAGCTCTCTGACCATGTTGTCCATGTAATTCCCTGCCTCAAAATGTAACTCAGCCATGATCAAATGGCACAGTAGTCTTGATGGAACAAGTGGCTTAATTCTGCACCTATATCTTATGGTCTTATCGTGGATTAATGGATCTTGATTATTGATGCTCTCTTCCCAGTCTCGTCATGACAGTGTGATAATCCCTCTGAATGAGGATGTTGTTTGTTCCTGGCAAGGAACTGCATATTAAACCTTTTAAATTGGAGGCTGTGGCACTCTGGCTTTCACACCTTTTGCAACAAAATGATTTGAAAACTATTCAAATGTAACTTTACAGAAGCTATCCTGATACCAGCTTTACTGATACAAAGAGAGGATGAAGTTCAATTCCTGGCTGAATAGGATGTCGGGGGTACTGAGAAAGTATTGATTATAATTGTTCTGAGCAGGTGAAATCTGAATATTCAATTGTTTTGCTTGGTAGCGGAGTGTGAGATCTGTAGCCTCTAGTCTACAACAGCCCTTGAGATTGCAATGTTATCATCCATGAGATAAGATGATAAACTGTTGTCCTATCTAACTAAAATAAAAGAGAGAACTGCTGGAAACCTGGAACAAAAGCAGAAATTTCTGGAGAAACTCAGCAGGGCGGGTCTGGCAGCTTCAGAATGAAAAAGGGTCACTGGACCCGAAACAACACTGGACCCTGCTTTCGCTCCACAGATGCTGCTGGACCTTCTGAGCTTCTCTGGCAATTTTTTTTGTTTTTAACTGACTATCTGAATGGGCTAATGGTTCCATGCTGTTGTTTGAAGAAAAGCAGAAAGTTTATTTCATGGCATCTTAGTTAACATTTTTGATCTCCGAATGTAGATTAACTGATCATTTGTACAACTTTTTTTATGATAGTGGATGCTGTGTTTACCTACATACCTAGATTGTACGCTAAACAATCACTTTGTTGATATAGAGGTAGTAGGAACTGCAGATGCTGGAGAATCTGAGATAACAAGGTGCAGAGCTGGATGAACACAGCAGGCCAAGCAGCATCAGAGGAGCAGGAAAGCTGACGTTTTGGGCCTAGACCCTTCTTCAGAAAAAATTTCCTGAAAAATTTCCTTGTTATCTCACTTTGTAGATATATTCTAATTACCTGTTCAGAGATTCTATAATGCACCGCTGGAGCAGGCAAGACTTGAACCTGGGACTTCTGACTCAGAGGTAGGGGCATTACCACTGAATGTAGATTGTGTAATTAAGAAGGATCGCTGCCTTGTCTACCTGTTCTCTAAATTCATCACTTTCAAATATTCTGTCACCAACTAACTCTCAAAAATTGCTTCTGCATATTGATATAAGCACCAGTATTTAAATGACACAATTTTACCAGCATTAAGGACTTGTGAACATACACTCCACAGTCTGTCACTTCCTCCAGCCCTCTCAATACCCAATGCATTCTCTCTCAGTTCTCCAGTTGAATTTGATGACTACTTTTCCTCCCAGTCCATCAAACAATTGGTATCATTCTGCAGTTGAAAGCAGAAATGGAAAATAAAGTGTGCCCTAGTTGGAGTATTTTGAAGTTGACCAAAAATCATCGGTGCATTTTAGTTAGAATTGTTGTAGACAGGCTGCTGTCCCAGATGGTAGATAACAAGGTGTAGAGCTGGATGAACACAGCAGGCCAAGCAGCATCATAGGAGCAGGAAGGCTGACGTTTCGGGCCTAGACCCTTCATCAGAAAAATGATGA
>NW_025974268.1:0-2802 GCF_021869965.1 Rhincodon typus
TGGAAGTGACAGGATGTGGGGGTCCCATCCATTTACAGCTCCATATCTCCAAGGTGCCATGACAAGGGGTGCCATGGGTGTGAAAATCACTGCCAGAGAAAGATGGTGGGGCATCATTTTAAATCCGAACAAATGGGATGGGTTGGATATATAGACAGAGAGGGGGAGATTGAGGGACAGTGTCATGAGAGGATGTGTTCACCAGTTTTAGAATGCTGACATGTAGACATTGTGATAGTATCTTGCAACATGGGTCAGTCTTTCAGGAATGATGTGTGAATAGGATATTGCTGTGAGTTCAGATGATGGAGAGTTTTGAATGAGCATTTGTTCTGCATTTGTGACTGAGAGTGTGGTGAGCACAGTCTTTGACTCATTGGGCTGAATCTAACAATAATTTGTCTCAGTGACATTTTAATTGAGTGTGACAGAGAGATAGTCTGCAGGAGGCCAAGCCAGTTTTCTGATGCTACCTTATTAAACTCCCCTCATTATCTACCTACCCCAGCACATGCCATTCCTCTCATTCAATGCCAACCTGATTCTCCCACCCATCATGGCTGGTAATAGTTCCCATCGCCTGGATGGCCCAGGTATTCCATGATCCCTGGTGCAGGTGCCAACTTTAAAAGGCCAGTGGGCACACATTTGAACTTTCTCAGTTCGGAGCCAGCCTGCACGGTTTACCCCGAGCCTGACAGATAAGGGGCAATTGCACCAAGATTTATCGAAAGGGACACGGAGGTCCTGGTGGATGGGCTAGTACAAAAGAGAACCATTCTTTTAGAAGAGAAAACCACACCACCAGACCCACCGAGCATGGCCTGAGCTCACCACTCAGCTCAGTGCAGTATCTGCAGTCTGAAGAAATGTCCAGCAACACAGAACAAGCAACAATAACCTTCCCCGCTCTGTCAGGATAAGTATCACCGTATTCTCTCTGCTCCATCTCTCTTTCTCTCTCTCTCTCGCTCACACACACCTCTGCTACTCCCCTACACTGAAAACACTGCATGGATCCAACACTGTGGACTGATTTAATTCGGATACCTCACCACTTTCCCCTCACCGACACCATCACTAACAGCAGGGCCACGCACATTCACCTTCATTCCCTCCCTCCCTTTCCCTCATTCAAGGAGAAACAGCCTGGAATAGGACAGAAAGGGCCAAGCAGGGCAGTGGTGTTCCCCACATCAATTCCTTTACCCACCTTCCTCCGCCGCGTGGGGAGGACCCTGGAGTGAGCCGGAGAGAACCAGGACGACCCGTGTGGAGATTCCAAAATATACACATCCCACCAACCGAGTAAGGAGCAATGTTCAGTGAAGGGTAATTCTCACTTTAAACCCACTGTCAGTTCCATTTCCACCTGGCACAGCTTAGAAACCGTGTCCCTGATGCCATCTCCCTTTTATATCGAGCCGGTACAAATGGAATCCCCACGGTCTCGGTGGGCAGGATGGTGGGCTCACAACACATCGTCTCCACCAGCTCCCAGGAAGGGAGCACGGAGTGTCCCTCCTACACCTCCTCCTTCAGACAGCTCAGATCTGAAACTAACCTGTAATATTTACTAGTCTCCCAACTTGTCCTGACATCTTCAATAATCAAGCATTGAAAATCTCATAGAGTCACAGTCCCCATGGAACAACTGAAATACTGTCACACTCACTGGAGTGAGCAAATACTGATGTACTCGCATGGAGTGACTCAAATAATGAAATGCTGTCCACGGAATAACAGAAATCCTGACACGCACCAGATGGAATGAATGAAATATTGACAAACCACAGAGCCAGAGAAATCCTGATAGGCTCCCCTTATTTGTGTAAGTATCGGTGTATTTGTGTGTGTATCTGTGTGTCTCTGTGTGGCGCAGGTCTGACAGTCTCTGTGCTGTTTGAAGTGATGCAATGCCACCCTCTGCTGGTCTCCACACGCCACTGCACAGGCAGTGGCAGAGAGTGAAAACGATCAGGGATTCGTTTAGAGAGGGAGAGAGGGAGGGCAGCAGCTCACAACACCATCCAAACTGATTTCTTCTTCATGTACTTATCTAAATATCTTTTAAACGTTGTAACTGTACCCACTTCCACCATTTCGTCTGGAAGTTTATTCCATACACGAACAACTCTCTGTAAAATAATTGCCCCTCATGTCTTTTTTAAAATGCTTGCTCCTCAAAACTTAAAATATCCTCATAGTCTTCAAATCCTCCACCCCCAAGAAAAGATAACTGACATTCAACTTATCTGTACCCCTCATGATTTATAAACCTCAATCAGGTCACCCCTCAACCTCCTACGCACAAGTGAGAAAAGTCCCAGCCTATCCAGCCTCTCCTTATAACTCAAACCATCCATTCCCAGCGACATACCGGTAAATCTCTGCTAAACCCTCTCCAGATTAATATTATCCTTCCGATAACAGTGTGACCAGAACTGGACACAGTACTTCAGAAAATGCCTCACCTACATCCTATACAACGTGAAAATGACATACCAACTCCTAAACTCAAAGGTCTGAGCAAAGACGGTAGCGAACGAAATGTCATCTTAACCACCCTGTCGAGATATGACACAAACTTCAAAGAATTATACCTGATGGCCTAGCCTCTGTTCTGCAACACTACCAAAGGTCCTAATTTAAATTGTATAAGTCCTGCCCTTCTTGTTTTATCAAAAGCAATGTCTCGCATTTATGCAAATTAAACACAATCTGCCACACCACAGCCCAATGAGTGATATTCCCACCCCCCCCCCACAACCCTGACATGTTTTGAAAGACCGTCCCACCTCC
>NW_025974268.1:2902-8589 GCF_021869965.1 Rhincodon typus
CCCAATGAGTGATATTCCCACCCCCCCACACAACCCTGACATGTTTTGAAAGACCGTCCCACCTCCAGAAGGCCGACAAACTCCGGTCTTTATTTTCCCAAAGACACTGAGCTTGGTTTGCCTTATGTGGGCAGGAGGAGTGTGGGTGGTGAATTGCAGTGGTGAGGAGACTCATTTTCTTCAGGTAAAAGGGGTTGCCATGGGTACCCAGATGGGCCCTTGTTATGCCTGTCTCTTCATGGGGTACGTGGAACATTCCTTTTTCCAGTCCTATTCTAGCCCCCACCCACAACTCTTTCTCCAATGCATCAATGATATCATCGGTACTGCTTCTCTCTCTCGTCTGGAATTGGAAAACTTCAAATATTTTGCTTCCAATTTCCACCCTGCTTTCACTTTCACCTGGTCTACCTCTGACCCCTCCCTTCCCTTCTTCAACATTTCTGTTTCCATTTCTGGGGATAGACTGGCCACTAATATCCCTTACAAACCCACAGACTCCCACAGCGACCTGGACTATACATCCTCACATCCCACTTCCTGTAAAGACGCCATCCCATTCTCTCAGTTCCTCCGTCTCCGTCGCATAGGTTCAGATGAGGCCAACTTCGACAAGGGATCCTCCGACATGTCCACCTTCTTCCTCAACCGAGGCTTCCCCAGTTCCGTTGTCGACAGGGCCCTCAACCAGGTCCGACCCATCTCCCGCACTTCTGCCCTCACCCCTTCTCTTCCCTCCCTCAACAGGGATAGGGTTCCCCGTATCCTCAACTAAAATCCCACCAGCATCCACATCCAGAAGATCATCAGATGCCATTTCCACCACTTTCAACGAGATGCCACCACCAGACACATATTCCCCTCCCTTCCCTTGTCTGCCTTCTGCAGGGACCGTTCGCTCTGGGACACCCTGGTCTCCAATTCCTTCACCCCCAACACCTCCCCACAGCCCTACGGCACCTTCCCCTGTAACCGGCGAAGGTGCAACACCTGTGCATTTACCTCCTCCCTCCCCAGTATCCAAGGGCCCAAACATACCTTCCAGGTGAAGCAAAACTTCGGCCGCATTTCCCAGAATCTAGTCTACTGCATTCGCTGCTCACAACGTGGTCTCCTCTACATTGGGGAAACAAAGTGTAGACTTGGCGACCGCTTCGTAGAACATCTATGTTCTCCTCGCAAAAAAAGACCCTAAATTACCTGATGCCTGCCACTTTAACGCACCACCCAGCTCCCTGGCCAACATCTCTGTCTCTGGCTTGCTGCAGTGTTCCAGCGAAGCCCAACGCAAGCTGGAGGAACAACACCTCATTTTCCGCTTAGGGACCCTACAGCCCTCCAGACTCAATATTGAGTTCAATAATTTTAGGGCCTAAACTCTCCCATGTCCCAGCCCCCACCCCACACACCAGGCCTTGTTACCACATAGCCTGCCATTACACACCCCCTGTTGTTAGTCACTAACAGTCCCTATTAACAACTATTCACCCTCCCACCCTGATCGTTATCAACTCCTTTGTCTGTCCAACTTCTTTCTCTCTCTTTGGGCCCTATCGTATTGTTTACTCTCTACACCACCCACGTCCCTATTTTCGGCATATAAACTGACATTTTCCCAGCTGCCCTCACTTCAGAGGAAGGGTCACTGGACCCCAAACATTAACTCTATTTTTTCCTTCACAGATGCTGCCAGACCTGCTGAGCTTTTCCAGCAACTTTGTTTTTGTTCCTAGAATATAATTTGTTGCCTTGTAACATTTAATGGTTTTAGGAGGAGGGCAGTCACACGTTAGAGGCGGGAAATAGTGATCTGCAATATGATCTTTTGGGGTTGGAAATTATGCTGTTTTGTTGTGTCTGGTGTTCAGTAATGTCTAATCGAGATTCTTCATTGTGCGGAATATGTCTGCAGAATTTCTTTCCCTGTCGTTGCAGTCTACAGATATAGTAGGAACTGCCGATGCTGGAGAATCTGAGATAACAAGGTATAGAGCTGGATGAACACAGCAGGCCAAGCAGCATCAGAGGAGCAGGAAAACTGATGTTTCGGGTCTGGACCCTTCTTCAGAAATGGGGGAGGGGAAGGGGATTCTGGAATAAATAGAGAGAGAGAGGGGGAGGCGGATGGAAGATGGATAAAGGAGCAGATAGGTGGAGAGGAGACGGACAGGTCAAGGAGGGGGGGATGGAGCCAGTAAAGGTGAGTGTAGGTGGTGAGTTAGGGTGGAGGTTGGTCAGTCAAGGGAAGACGGACAGTCAAGGAGACGGGGGTGAAGCTGGTAGGTAGGAGGTAGGGGGTTGAGGTGGGAGGAAGGGATAGGTGGGAGAAAGGACGGACAGGTTAGGGAGGCGGGAACGAGCTGGGCTGGTTTTGGGATACGGCTGGGGGCGAGGATATTTTGAAGCTTGTGAAGTCCACATTGATATCATTGGGCTGCAGGATTCCCAAGTGAAATATGAGGTGCTGTTCCTGCAGCCTTCGGGTGGCATTGTTGTGGCATTGGAGGAGGCCCAGGATGGTCATGTCATCCAAGGAGTGGGAGGGGGAGTTGAAGTGGTTCGCGATTGGGAGGTGCAGTCATTTGTCGCGAACCGAGCGTAGGTGTTCCACAAAGCGGTCTCCAAGCCTCCACATGGTTTCCCCGATGTAGAGGAGGCCACATCAGCAACAGGGGATACAAGATACCACATTAGCAGATGTGCGGGTGAAGATCTGTTTGATGTGGAAGGTTTCCTTGGGGCGTGGGATGGGGGTGAGGGGGGAGGTGTAGGGGCAGGTATAGCACTTCCTGCGGTTGCAGGGAAAAGTGCTGGGGGGTGGTGGGGCTGGTGGGGAGTGTGGAGCGGACAAGGGAGTCACGGAGAGAGTGGTCTCTCTGGAAAGCAGATAAGGGTGGGGAGGGAAAAAAATGTCTTTGGTCGCAGGGTCAGATTGCAGGTGGCGGAAGTGCCGGAGGATGATGCGTTGGATCCGGAGGTTGGTGGGGTGGTACCTGAGGATGAGGGGATTCTGTTTTGGTTTTTATTGAGGGGAGCGGGTGTGAGGGATGAGTTGCGGGAAACACGAGAGATGCATTCGAGGGCATTTTCGACCACTGTGGAAGGGAAGTTGTGGCCCTTGAAAAACGAAGACATCTGTGATGTCCGGGAGTGGAATGCCTCATCTCAGGAGCAGATGCGGCGGAGGCGAAGGAATTGGGAATAGGAGATGGCATTTTTGCAGGAAGGTGGGTGGGAAGAGGTGTATTCTAGGTACCTGTGGGAGTTGGTAGGCTTGAAATGGATATCGGTTTCCAGGTGATTGCCAGAGATGGAAACAGAGAGGTCCAGGAAGGAGAGAGAGGTACCGGAAATGGTCCAGTTAAATTCAAGGTTGGGGGTGGAAGGTGTTGGTGAAGTGGATGAACTGTTCGAGCTCCTCGTGGGAGCACGAGGCGGCGCCGATACAGTCATCAATATGACGGAGGAAGAGGTGGCAGATAGGGCCAGTGTAGCTTCGGGAGAGGGATTGTTCCACGTAACCTACAAAGAGGCAGGCATAGCTTGGGCCCATACAGGTACCCATGGCAACCCGCTTTGTCTGTAGGAAGTGGGAGGAATTGAAAGAGAAGCTGTTAAGGGTGAGGACGAGTTCAGCTAAGCAGATAAGGGTGTCAGTGGAGGGGGACTGGTCGGGCCTGCGGGACAGGAAGAAGCGGAGGGCCTTTAGGCCATCTGCATGGGGATTGCAAGTATATAGGGATTGGACGTCCATGGTGAAGATGAGGTGTTGGGGACCAGGGAATTGGAAGTTTTGGTGGAGGGCGTGGGTGGTGTCACGGACGTTGGTGGGGAGTTCCTGGACCAAAGGAGAGAAAATGGAGTCGAGATAAGTGGAGATAAGGTTGGTGGGGCAGGAGCAGGCGGAGACAATGGGTTGACCAGTGCAGTCAGGTTTGTGGAGTTTGGGAAGGAGAAAGAAACGGGTGGTGCGGGGTTGGGGAACGATGAGGTTGGAGGCTGTGGTTGGGAGGTCACCTGAATTGATAAGGTTGTGGATGGTTTGGGAGATGATGTTTTGATGGTCGGGGGTGTGGTCATGATCAAGGGGGCGGTAGGAGGAGGTGTCAGAGAGCTGGCGTCTGGCCTCAGTGATGTAGAGGTCAGTGCGCCATACTACAACTGTGCCTCCCTTGTCCGCGGGTTTTATAGCGAGGTTAGGGTTGGAGCGGAGGGAGCGGAGGGCTGCATGTTCTGTGGGGTAGAGGTTGGAGTGGGTGAGAGGGGTGGAGAGGTTGAGGCAATTGATGTCTTGACGGCTGTTGGAGATGAAGAGGTCGAGAGATGGTAGGAGGCCTTGTGGTGGTGTCCAGTAGGAGAGGATGTGTTGGCGGTGGGAGAAGGGGTCAGTAGAGGGAGGGTTTCAGATAATAGCCATTAAAGCTGGAAATCATAGCCAAGCAATTAAAGATGTTAATAGTTTATCTCAATGGCACAGCACATGCCCTCAACATCCTATAGTTGAGGCAAGTAGCTTGCATTTGTTCAACACTGAAAAATCTTCCCTGTGTAATTCAGTAAAGCTAACCAGAATTTGATAAATCCAAACTCAACTGAAATCTGGTCGCAAAATGTGACCCAAAATCTGGGCATGACTTTGGTCTTGTGTAATGGGTAGAATGCCTCTGTTCCAGAGCTCTGGATTCGATTCCCATCCCTGAACCTGTGGTAATGTCACTAGCTCTGGACCAAAAGTTCTGGATTCAAGTCCTGCCAGTCGCAGAGGTGTGTCACAGCATGTCAGAACAGGTTGATGAGCAAATTTACAGGAGTGTAACGTTACAGATTCAGGGGCCATCTCAGTGTGGTGGTAATGTCTCCACCTTTGGGCCCAAAGGTCTAGATTCAAATCCCACAGTGGTGTTTCATAATATGTCTGAACAAGTTGATTAAATTTTTTCTAGAATTGTGACTTGATCGAGAAGGAAGCGGTATCAGTGTTGAATTTCAGAATTCAGGCCCGGGATAACAGAAAGCACAGCCATTCGTGTTGATTGGAGTAAAATGTGCACCTTATATATGTTTATAAAATCATGAAGGGCATGGATAGGGTGAATAGTCAGGGTCTTTTTCCCAGAGTATGGGGAGTCAAAAATTAGTAGGGACAGGTTTAAGGTGCGAGGGGAAAGATTTAAAAAAAAAACATATGAATGAACTGCCGGATGAAATGCTGGAGGCTTGTGAAAACACCATTTTAAAGGTATCTGGATGGGTATATAGATTGGAAGGGTTCAGAGGAATATAGGCCAAACGCTGGAAAATGGGACTAGATTAATTTTGGATACCTGGTCAGCATGGACATGTTGGACCAAAGGATTTATTCCCATACTATACATCTTTATGATTCATTCATAAAGATTCATTCAATTGATCAAGATCTCTTTGTGATCTTGGATAACCTTCCCTGTCTACAATTCAAATAATCTCAGTGTCATCCGTAAACTTGCTAACCATGCCTTCTATAATTTTCATCTAAATCATTTATTTAAATGACAAACAAAAGTAAGTCCAGCACCGATCCCTGTGGATCACCACTAATCACAGGCTTCCAGTCTGAAGAACAATCCTCCATGACCACCCTGTCTCCTGCCATAAAGCAGAAATACACACACACACACACACACACACACACACATACACACACACAC
>NW_025974269.1:0-8589 GCF_021869965.1 Rhincodon typus
GTCCCTCTGCACAGCAGCGTGCTGCAATTTTTTACCATTTAAAACATAGTCCATTTTCCTGTTATTCCTACCAAAATGGATGACCTCACACTTATCAACATTGTACTCCATCTGCCAGATCTTTGCCCACTCACTTAGACTATCTATATCCCTCTGCAGACTTTCAGTGTCTTCTGCACACTTTGGTCTACCACTCACCTTAGTGTCATCTGTAAATTTTGACACACCACACTTAGTCCCCAACTCCAAATCATCTATGTAAATTGTAAACAATTGCAGTCCCAACACTGATCCCTGAGGCACACCTCTAGCCACTGACCGCCAACCAGAAAAACACCCATTGGCTATTTTCCAATCGGCGGGAACCACCCCAGAGTCCAGTGAATTTTTTGAAATAATTACTAGTGCATTTGTTATTTCCCCCATCACTTCTTGTAGTACCCTGGGATGCATTTCATCAGGGCCAGGAGACTTGTCTACCTTTAGCCCCATTGGCTTGCCCAGCACTGCCTCCTTAGTGATAATGATAGTTTCTAGGTCCTCACCTGCTATAACCTTCTTGCCATTAGTTTTCAGCATGTTATTTGTGTCTTCCACTGTGAAGACTGACACGAAATAACTGTTTAATGTCTCGGCTATTTCCTCATTCCCAGTTATTAAATTGGCCTTCTCAACCTCTAAAGGACCAATGTTTACCTTCGCCACTCTTTTACGATTTACATCTTTATGGAAACTTTTGCTGCCTGTTTTTATATTCTGAGCTAGTTTACTCTCATAATCTATCTTACTTTTCTTTATAACTTTTTTGTGGCTTTCTGTTGGCCTTTAAAGATTTCCCAGTCTACGAGTTTCCCACTACTCTTTGCTTTTTTGTATGTGTTTTTTATTCTAAGCTCTGTTTCTATACCTGTTTTGGATGGTTTTCTGGAACTTTCTATAGTTCTGGCCAATTAGGGAGACTTGCTCAATGGTTCAAACTTTTGTCAGTTGTTTGGATGGCTTGCTAATGTGTAGAGTGTTTTTGTGTAGCAGGACCTGGATGCCTTTTTATCTGGTTTTTGGTTGAAAATATGTATTCCTCCTTTGGTTGGTCGATATGTTATTGGGCATATGTCTATCCAGGGTAATGGTTGACGAGATGTGTCCTTTTACGCAATGTTAATGTCATTAGCACTTGGCTGCTTTGTTTGCACTGTGTCTAGTTTCTGAGTTAGCAATTTGCTGAGCTTTACTTGGCCAACATGTCCCATACCCAGCATCCTTGCTGTTTGACCAAGTTGGTAATCTACTTGGGCTTTAGCAGCCATGAGGCTCCTACACTGCTATCCTCTCTCAGGATGACTGCATACATGCTTTCACCACTACCACTCTGTTTGTGCCGTTGTTCTTGTCCTTAGATAGTCCAGACTACTCTCAGATGTGATGAGATGATGCAGTCTGAAATTAGTCAAGTTTGTCTTGCAGTCTGCCACAGTGAAAGTCAGCAGCCTCCTTGCTATGGTAGAGTCTGTTAGGAGTTTTAATTTCAGAATTTTGAATAAAAGGATGCTGTAAGAGTAGGGACCAAATGGATTGAAAGGTATAGTTTTATGGAGCAATGGTAATGATGGAATCAGATCTTGGGGAACCAGGATCTGAGTCATCACTGACATACCATCCATTCAGGACAAAGAGTTCCCAGATACCTGGAATCTGATTCTTCTTCCTCCTGAGATAGTATCTGCAAACCTTGTGACAAGGCTGTGTCTTCATGAGAGTTAGGTTGTAGAGTGGTGCTGCAGACCCCTATTAACTTGGACACTCTGATGAGTACTCTTAAACGCTCCTTGATTGGTCTAAGCAGTGAAAACATTGCTTTGGGGAGACTTTGGTTGGATCCACAATTTGCCTTATTTTTGCATGGTGGTCATTAGAGGCACATTATCCTCATGGTTGGATTGTGGAGGGAAGGTGTGATTCAGTGTATTAATGGAATCCTTCAACCCAAAGCAGCCAGTCCCAGATTTGTCATGATGGCCTAAAGATGGTGGAAATGACTGATTGCCTCAGGGTGAAAGCACCATGACTGCTGCCAGAACAGTGAGCATTTGCTAGCATGATGTGCTTGTGCATGGTCTCACACCATGTTAATTTAGCCCTTGTGGTTGAGGTACAATTCCCTGTTTATGTGTTGAGCCCAGAAAGCGAAGTGAGTACAATGAATGGCTCCCCAAATCATTTAGAATCTTATAACCCTGGCAAAGCCACATGTCCATTCCTTCTGCTTTCCTCATAAGAGAAAAGAAAATGACGTCCCCTCTGCTCTTGTGTAGTGCTCCTTGATGCAATGACAGCTTGCTATGTTATTGAAAACAGAAAGTCCTGGAGAATCTCAGCAGGTTCAGTAGATTCTTTGATGAGAGAAAAACAGAATTAACTCTTCAATGAAGCATCATATTAGACCTGTAAATATTAGTATTCCTTCTTGCTCCGCATATGAGTTTTTCCTGCACATTCTGATTTTATTACAGATTCAGACCTTCGCAGTACATGGCTTTTATTTAATGTTTGCTGTGCTGCCTGCTTCCAGCTAGAAGGATTTGTTTCTGTCGAAGCTGAGGGCAATGGTGAGCTTGTTGCTCAATGGGATAGCTGTCTGTGTCCCACTGTGCAACTTGAGGTCCTATTGAAGGAGATGGAACGGTTCAGTTGTGCCTTCTTGGTGAACCACGGTTGCCTCACACACTGCTCCTGGCTGCGGCAGAGGTAGGAGAAATGATCCCTCAAAACTCTTGTTTTTATAGGGCTACTGTTAACAGTTCCCTTCCTTCTTCATCTGTGCATGTTTACTCTTTTCTATTATCTGTGCTCCACTGTCACTCTGTTCCAAAAGGAACTGCAACTAAAGCGTCAATAATAACAACAGACTTTCGTTGATTGGACAGAAAACCCCACTGACCTCCCTGTAAAGATGAAACAATACTAATTTTGAAATTCAACAAGTCACCAAAATCCATGCAGACACAAACCACAAAATGTATTAGACCTTTAAGTCAAAAGCAGCTCATCTGTAAGTTGTATGTTTGACCATTTAGATTACATGTCTGAGCTATCCCTTGTTAAGATCTGGTATAATAAGTGAAAATGATGCTACGCAAGAGTTTTAGAAACTTGTAGCAACCTTACAAAGATCCAAGGACATAAGACCCACAGTGTGTTTGGAGTTAGATAAAAAGATAGATTGAAGGTAGAAATTCAATAGAGTTAGGGAATGGAGTTAACTAGATTTTGAAGGACATGTAGATACCAATCTCTTAACAAAATAACAATAAGATCACAAGCTGATATCTCTCAGATGATACATTTAGTTATATATAGTGTTCATTGGCAATTAATTGAGTTTTACAGAGGTCTAAGCTTGAAGGCAATCTTCACCTTGCTTTCCTCCTTGACTAATCTATCTTGAACCCAAACTCTCAGGTATGGCCTCAAACCACATCACAGCTGAGACCGTACCTGACCCTGATAGTGCAAATTAACAGAACCTGAATCAAACGAACTGATGAACAGCCTGACTGAAGACACCAATTGCCTTCTGTATAAAGCCTAGCAAAGCGACAGGCCATGTTGCAGGGAGTAAGAATGTCCAGGTCATCGTTTTCGCTTCTCAAGCGTAACAGAGCCCAATATTGCGACCATTTATATCGCTTTCGTTATATTTGAAATATAATTTGTCTTATTATTAGATATATAAACTGAAGCGGCAACCCTGTGCATGCAATTCGGACATTTTAATTTCAACATTTACTTCTCAGCAAGGGCACCTGGATTCGGGAATGAGGGAAAAAGAACCCAAGGCAGCGATCCCACGGAAGTGCTGCCGCCCAGGATGCTGCACCCTGAGCCGCAGCGCTGCACTATAAGCGCATGTCACACTCTTTGCTCGCGTGTGCTCGGAGTCTCCGAGCTGGCCAGCAGAGGCAATGGCAATTGAGCAAAGGCACAGCACCTCCTCAGGAGATAACTATACACCTTTATCCTTGAAAACCACCAGAAAGAACGAGGACAGACCGTGGAAACTCCGATTAATCTATCTGCAATGCTGTAAGTTATTTATATGCAGCATGTCATCACGTATCTCACTGATATGAGCGGCGCACAGTCCACACGCTTATCAAATCGCTGGTATGCAGCTGGCCCCCATAGTTAATATAAAGAGAAGAGATGACATGTTATTGGGGAGGTTTTTGTTAAATGTGCGTTGCGTGACATTCAAGAAAATGGTGAAGTACCTAGGAGCTGCAGTTTTATTTCTCTGGCTCACGCCTGTGAGATGTCAATGCTCAGGGAAAATCTTTTTTTGTTTACTGTTATCATTCGGATGATCATTAGGAGATGTTTAAAACCATAAGATATGAATTTTATTTTGCAGTATTTGGCTCTTCGAAACAAGGCTGTGTGTTCTTTTCTAACAAAAAAATCTTTCAAAGATTGAGAGAGGTAGTGGTATGAGATGCTTGTCCTGGTAAATGAGTTGTAATTATAAAACCCCCAAACTCCGGGAACGAAGGAATGATTCACGCACATCGGATTGTAACAATTCTCACCGTCAACCTGTGCGGTCATGTGACATAGGTATATATTATTCAACGTGTCACCAAAATGGGTTTTGTGTTTCTGAGAAACTCCTCGACTTAATTGTTTTGAGGGGGTTGGGTTTTTTTTGTCTAGCATTTAACAACAATAAATGGCTTTTATTTTAAAAAAGCTTCACAATAGAACAACTTATAATCTGTAACCCCCAGGCGAGCTTTTGCATCTAAAATACACCCAGTCATATTTAGGTTCATTAGCTGCAGAACAATATCCTCCATTGTACCGACACTTGAGAGAGCTTCTTGATGTCACTAGATATTCGCGTGACATTTCAACATAAATCATGTTCGTTCTTCAATAGACATGAAGATTAAAAATATAAATATTTGCCTTTCCAAGAATTCTCTACAAATGTGGCCGGTTGGCGGAAGGAGGCATTTTATACCCTGAACACGAGGAAAGCGTACTTAAAGTGGATGTGGGACATATTTTACTTTTCACTTACTGGACTTTGCTTCATAATTATTTAGTTTGAGTTTTTTTAAAAAAGCTTTTCTTTGCCGTGACATTTATTTCCCAGTTGTTATCCAGTTCGTGTTATAGACACGTGACATCTGCCATAAGAATGGTTATTCCTAGATTTACAACCGTTTCAAATGCCATCTTGCTCAGTCTCCCATCTTCATCTAAAACTTTGTTGCTTGTATCCTATCTTGGACCAGGTCCCTGGCACCAATATCCCTGTCCTCATTGCTGATCTGTGACTCACTGCATGTCAATGTCTCAAGTTCTAACATTGTCCTCGTTGTGTTCAAATCCTTCTATTGTGTTTCAGTCACCTTCTCCAACTTTTTAACCCTTTGTGATTGGCATCCATTCAGCACCTGAAATATTCACTCCCTGCTCCACTGACACATAGTGGCATCATTACGTACAATTACAAGATGCATTGCAGAAAGTCAACAAGGCTCTTCAACAGCAACTTATAAATCCATGACTTCTACCATCGAGAAGAACATCCTGACTTGGAACTATGTCGCTATTCCTTGAATGTTGCCAAGTCAAACTCCTTAGAACTCCCTAACAGCACTTGGGAGTGCCTAAGCCACATGGGCTGCAGCAGCTCGAGGAAACCATCTCCCCACCACTGTGTTCAGGGTGCATAGAGCTGGGCAATAAATACTGGCCTCGTCAGTGACTTCTACTTTTGCGAATGAATGAACAAATAAAGGCAACTTTGGCTTCCTTCCTTTTTGGGCTTTTGTGCATCCTTCATTTCTTGAGGTTGCTGTAACAAACACAGCATTCTGGGCTCACAGCTCTGGAATTCTATCAGTAGACATCTCCATCTCTCTACCTCTGACTCCTCCTGACCTAATAACTCCTGCTCTGTCCCAATGTCAATTTTCTATGATAGCAATCCTATGAAGTATCTTTGGGTGTTTTATTGTTAGGATCTCCCAAATCCCAGTTTTTGACTGAAAGTAATTAAGCCACAAGATTTCATGATTTAAAATGTTCTTTTTAAACTAGACGAGTTAAAGAAAGCAGTAAATACTATCTTGGAGAACCGACTATACTCCGAAGTTCAGAATCAACGTAAGTTTAAAAATGAGTTAACAGGTAAATTGTGGTCAATCTATCAACTGTAAATTATACATTAAATGGGAGATGCAACCAAGACAAATTGTATGAAGGCACATTGGGTAAAAGTAGAACTGGGCGGCATAGCCTCAAAATAAGGGGGACCAGATTTAGGACTGAGCTGAGGAGGAACTTCTTCACCCAATTTGTGGAATTTCCTACTCAGTGAAACAGTTAAGGCTACCTCGTTGAATGGTTTTCAGGCAAAGGCAGGTAGATTTCTGAACAGTAATGGAATTAAGTGTTATGATGACTGGGCAGGTCAGTGGAGCTGAGTCCATGAAAAGATCAGCCATGATCTTATTGAATGGCAGAACAGGCTAGATGGTCTACTCCTCATATTCCTTCTCATCTTATGTTCTTATGATTTGGCTAAGCCATCCACTCAGTATATATGTACTGCAACTCAAATCACAAAATCATTCAAAACCCTGGATGAATTTCAGCTTCTGCTCTTCTAACGTTTAACCTGATCCCAGCTAACAGTGGTACACTGAGTTCTATGGTTGAAGTTGAATGATTTATTGTCACTTGCACTTTACAGTAAAAATGCAGTGAAATACAGTGAAAAGTTTCAACTGTCACCACAATCTGGCACTATTTCTAATGTTAAAGAATGAAAAGAATAAAAGGATGTGACTGAAAGTGAGTCCTGAGCCCTGAACCAGCTCACCAGCATCATCTGCAATGCTGCTGAGGTCTGTGTGCATAGGTTTCATCTAAAATGACATGGCTGCAGAACTCTGTCAACTGTGCTCACGATAGTCTGGTTGGTGTCAATTCACTGATGTCACCTTCAAGTCACAGAAGCAGCTGCAGCAACTACACATTTGCCTAATCTCAGATTCTGGATCTAGCCTCTGCCAACTTTGGCCTGCCTGCATTGCATTGCTGGTGTCAACGACTGAGAGTCCTTTGCATGGTTTCAACGAATTTCATTCTCCTAGAGACTTTGGTTTCCATTCTTTGTTTCTGTCTGAGTTTCAAAATGAACTGTGAGTTACTTTGTTTCTCAGTTAGGGTACATTTCAAAAATACAAGCTTTGAAACCAGATTCCATCTTGTGTTAAAGGTGCTGTTTAAACCTATAAAACATTCCAATCACACAAATGCCAAGCAATGACCATCTTCAATGAGAGAGAATCTGACTATCTGCCCTTGATTTTCAATGCATTACCATTGGTGGATCTGCCAATTCAACACTATGGGAGTTGCTATTTAGCAGAAATTGAATTGAAACTGTCATATAAATGATGAGACTTCAAAAGCAGGTTAGAAACAAAGAGTACTATTATCAGTAATTCATCTCTTGACTTCCCTATAGACTTCACTTCTAAAAGGCAAAATTCAGAAGTGTAATTAAATGCTCTTCTTTTCTGGATAAGTGCAGTTCCAATAACACTGAAAAAAAATTTAATTCAATCCTGCATAAAACAGCTTGCTTGATTAGCACCTCATCTACAAGTTTAAACATTCACTCCTTCCACCACTGCTGTACAATGGCAGCAATGTGTATCATTGACAATGTACTGGGCAACAACTAACCCAGGCTCCTGTGACAAATCCACAACGTCCACCATTCAGAAGGACAGGACCATAAGATATAGGAACAGAATTAGGCCATTTGGCCCATCAAGTCTTCTCCACCATTCGATCATGGCTAACATGTTTCTCAACCCTATTCTCCTGCCTTCTCCCCATAACCTTTGAACCTCTTACTAATTAAGAACTTATCTATCTGTCTTCAATACACTCAATGACTTGGTCTCCATAGCCTTCTGCGGCAGTGAGTTCCAAAGATCAAGCACCCCTCTAGCTGAAGAAATTCTTCCTCATCTCAGTTCTAAAGGGTCATCCCTTCACTGAGGTTGTGCCCGCAGGTCCTAATCCCTCCTACTAGCGGAAACATCTTCTCTGCATCCACTGTACCTAGGCCGCTGAGTACTATGTAAGTTTCAGTGAGACCCCTTTCCCCTTCTCAGCTCCATTGAGTACAGACAGAGTTCTCAGCTGCTGCTCGTGTGACAAGCCCCTCATCCTGCGATCATTTTTGTGAACCTCCTCTGGCTTCCCTTCAATGCCAGCACATCCTTCCTGAGACACTAGGTCCAAAACTGCTCACAATATTCCAAATGCAGTCTGACCTGTGCGTGATACAACCTCAGCTGTAAATTTCACCTCTTGTGTTCTAGCTGTCCTAAAATGAAAGCTAACGTTGCATCTTAACTACAAATTGAACCTGCATCTTAACCTTAAGAGAACAAAAACAAAGTTGCTAGAAAAGCTCAGCAAGTCTGGCAGCATTTGTGGAGGAGAAAACAGAGTTAACGTTTCAGGTCCGGTGACCCTTCCAGTTCTGAGGAAGGGTCT
>NW_025974270.1:0-8588 GCF_021869965.1 Rhincodon typus
ACCAACGCAGCAGCTAGTGTTCACTGCTGCAGTACAGCAGGAATAGGACCAACGCAGCAGCTAGTGTTCACTGCTGCAGTACAGCAGGAATAGGACCAACACAGCAACTAGTGTTCACTGCTGCAGTACAGTAGCTAGGACCTGAATGCAATATCCACAACAACACTGTGATAACTACCTAACCTGCAGCATTTGTGAGAGAATCTATCTCTCCCAGTTCAGCACTTCAGCCTGCAGCTAGGGTCCGTTATAGAGCTACGCCTGATCTCAATGGGTTTGACTTGCTGCAAGTCTACCTTCTTACAGGGAATGATCCCAGCAGTTATTGGACCATTGCAACATATCTTGTTCTCACTACACTGAGAGCATCACTGCAGCAAGATATCGCGGCCAGTACAGCATTCAGAGCACCAACGCAGCAAATGCAGTGCTCACTACATCAGTTGCAGCACAGATGCAGCACAATACAGTGCTCACTACATCAGTCAAAGTACCTTTGCAGCAAGACATGATGCTCACTGCAGCAGCTAGAGCACCAATGCAGCAAGATATAGTGCTCACCAACCCGCAATAGCATTAATGCAACATATTTATCGCTCGTTACATCAGTCGTTCCCATTTCCTCAATGATGGGGGAGCCAAGTACGTCAGTTCAAAGAGCTACAAACATCTTAAGCCAGAAGTGCTCAGTGGATGAACCACCTCAGGTCTTCCTCTGAGGTCCCCAGCATCACAGAAGTCTGTCTTCGGCTAATTTGATTCGTTCCCCGTTAAATTAAGAAAACAGGTGAAAATGTTGCATACTGCAAAAGCTATGGGCCTTGACAGTTTTCCAGCAACAGGACTGCTGATTTGTGCTCCAGAACTAACCACAGTCCCAGCCAAGCCATTCCAGTACAGATACAACACTGGCATCCACCTGGTAATATTTAAAGTTGCCCAGGAATGTTGTCCACAATAAAGCAGGCCATGTCCAATCTGGCCAATTACTTCTCCATTAGTCTACTCTCGATTTATCAACGGTGCTATCAGGCAGCACTCACTCATCACTGGTGCTCAGTTTGAGTTTGCCAGGGTCATTTAGCTCCTGATCTCATTACAGCCTGAGTACAAACATGGACAAAAGGAAGAGCGAGTGTAACTACCTTTGACATCAAAGCAGCATTTGATCAGGCATGACATTTTAAAGCCTTAGCAAAACTTGAGTCAAATGATAGGTATCTGAGTTCTCCACTGGTTGGAGTCATACCTGACACATAGGAAGGTTGTTTTGGTTATTGGAAATCTGAGCTCCAGGACATCTCCGCAGGAGTTCCTCAGGGTAGTGTCCTAGGCCCAACCATCTTCAGCTGTTTCATCCATGACCTTCCCTCCATCATAAGGTCAGACGTAGGGATGTTCACCGATGATTGCACAAGGTTCAGCACCTTTCGTGTCTCCTCAGATACTGAAGCAGTTCATGGTCAAATGCAACAAGACCTGGTCACATTCAAACTTGGGCTGACAAAGTGGCAAACAGCATTCACACTGCACCAGTGAACGTCTCCAACGAGACAGAATCCAATCATTACCCTTCGACATTCAGTTGCATTGTCATCACTGGTCTCCCCACAATCAATATACTTAGGGGTTATTATTGAACTAGAACTGAACTGCAATTGTCATATAAATACTACAGTTTCAACAGCAGGTCAGAAGATGGGATTCATGTGGCAAGGAACTCCTGACTTCCCAAAGCCTACAAGGCACAAATCAAGAATGTGTTGGAATACTCCCCACTTGCCTGGATGGGTGCAGCTCCAACAATATTCAAGAAGCTTGACACCATCCAGGACAAAGCAGCCCCGCTTGATTGGTACTATACTTAATACCTCTAACTTTCACTCTCACCATCACATACAATGCATAGTGGTATCAGTGGCTACTTTGATGGACTGAAACAACTCACCAAGATTCCTTAGACAGTCCTTTCCAGACCCATGCTTTTGATTTCAGTGCAGTAAATATCATGCTCCCTCCAGCTCTATTCCTTTTCTGTTAACAACCACTGAAAATCCAAAAGAAATTCTAATTGCAGCCTCACGTTTGGATGAATTTTGTTAACCCCAGCTGGTTGTTAGGCCAGTTCTGATGAAAACTTAACTCTGTTTTCTCTCTCCCCAGATGCTTCCCGTCTTGCTAAGTGTTTCCAGTGTTTTCCGATTTGATTTCAGCCTGTGGGGTTGATTCTGTTACAATTACAATTTACAAATTGTATCGTCAAGACTCATCTTTCCTTTCTTTACCTACCCCACTACCATCCCCCTTTTCTCCTATCCTTTTTTTAGCATTTAATCTTTCCCTCTGACAGTCCTGGCCTTCATACCCAGTTCTGAGGAACGGTCACCGGACCCGAAACGTTAACTCTGTTTTCTCCTTCACAGATGCTGCCAGACCTGCTGAGCTTTTCTAGCAACTTCTGTTTTTGTCCTGCCCTTCAGTTCTGCATCTCACTGACCCATCTGCCACGAGAAATTTAACTACATGAGAAATAGGATCAGGAGTAGGCCATTCAGCCCCTCGAGCCTGCTCTGCCATTCAATCCGATCACAACCCATCCCGTGTCTCAGCTCCATTGCCCTGTACTACCCCAGTTACTCTGAAGCCCCTGAGTCATCAAAGGTATGTCCGTCTCATCCTCAAATATACTCCGTCATTCAGTATCCCTCTGCGGTGGAAAACCCCAGGGATACACCGCCCTTTCCTTGTCTCAGTTGCAAACACTCCGAGAGGGATGTCGGCGGTCAGTGGTGATGCGGCATTCGGGGCCTGAAGCCTGGCAAGGCCTTGCATGCCCAATGGAGGTCAGCGGTGAAGACAGCTGGTTAGCCCAGCGCAGGGGGAGAGCGAGCCCTCTTGGGGAAAGCCCAGCTTGGAGCATCTGTAGGCCCACGGCTTAAGAAGGGACTCTGATGTTTAACTTTTTAACATTTTTTTTCCTACTTTTATGCTAAAAAGACTTGTAGCGCTGAACTTTTCAACTTAGCTCTTTATTTTTCTATTTCTGTAACTAAGATTTTGTACCCAGGCACTTTGTACCTAAGATGGTGCCATGTGTGGTGACATTGTACACTCTTCACTGTACTCCCGTGTTCCTCTACTTGAATATGTGACAATAAAACCTAAATCTAAAAAGGAAACACTCGACCACTGCTCCTGAGGCTCTGCACCCCAAACACCTCTCAACTCCATTCCAGAATCCCCAGCCAGAGGAATTATGTTTCAGTGTCATCCATTCGGAGCCCTTCCTGACCTATCTCTGCCTCTCAACAGCTAAAGGGCTCATTCTTCCCAGCTCACCCACTCAAAACGTTTTTCTCTCTCTGCAAATGCTGCCAGGCCCACTGCATTTTTATAGGATTTTCTGTTTTCTTGTTTTTATTCAGAGCAAGTCACCTTTCTTGTTGTTCAGAAAGAGAGAAAGGGTCTTTATCAGCTCAATCTTTAATCATTGCCCTGCCACTATGCACAAGGTCACAGCGAATACCAATGACAAACAAGCATTGATAGCAGCAACCATTCTCAGTGATGAGAATTAGACCAGCAATATGTATTTTGGTTAAATGAATGGCTTATATCATTTAATGATATCTTTTCCCTCATCTGCTGCCTCATAGTCTACCTGACACAAGAATTAAGAGATGTTTGCGGACCCTGGGCAATAAAACAGAGGTCACAGAATACTCGGCATAATCAAATTATGTTTGCAATCCCTCAAATTTCTGCAGCATTCGGAAATCATTTGAGAAGGTTTTTTTTCTCATATCCAGCGTAGCTTTATATAACAGCCAGTGCGCAGCGAGCAAGTTAGCAGACTGGTAAAACAAATGGAGTTACTCAAAGGCTGCATTCCCCTGGCTGGAGGGCCTAGAATTAGGGAAAGGGAGATGAGTGGGTTCAGGGTCAACGGTTTAGATTCAGGATTAGCATTTGACCACTTAGGCCTGAGATAAGGAGAAATTTCTTCACTCCAATGGCCATGAATCACAGAATCCCTACAGCATGGAAGCAGGCCATTCGGCCCATCAAGTCCACACTGTCCCTCCAAAGAATATCTCACAGATCCACACCTCACCCTACATATCCCATGGCTAATCCACCGAGCCTGCACATCATGAGCAATTTAGCATGGACCAATCCATCTAACCTGCAAATGTTTGGACAGTGGGAGGAAACGCACACAGACACAGGTAGAACATGCAAATTCCACACAGACAGTCGCCCGAGGATGGAATTGAACTCAGAACCCTCGTGCTGTGAGGCAGCAGTGCTAACCACTGAGCCACCATGATACCACAGGGCATTAATAAAAAGGTTGCCATCTAGATGAAGAAAAGCAAAACAAACTGCATTTGCACCACGTCCGTCATGAACCCTGGGCATCCCAAAACAGTGTCCAGGGAAAGAGCGCACACTTGAAGTACCGTCATAATATAGGAAGCGTGGCAGCCGATTTGCGCACAGCAAGATTCCGCAGGCAACAATGTGATGCTGGCTCGACAGTCTGGTTTGGTGACGTTGGGTTGAGGTTCACAGTTTGGGCAGGTCACGAAAGGGCAACATCCCCACGTTCCTGTCCGAGGCATCACCATGGGGTTACTCCCTGTTTAAGACAGTGTCACAGAGAGAAGGATGATACCTTTGACAGTGAAATTTGAAGTTGGCTGGAGTTGGAGGGGTGGCAGGGTTTGGGGTGGTCCTACCCTTCCAAACCTCTTTGAGAAGCCTGCAAAGAAAATGAGCAGTCGGGATTCGCTGCCACGCTTTCTTCCGTGGATGTTAGGGCACGAGGAAATAATGAAGTCTGTCAATAAATCCACAGTCCACGAGATAACACAGAGCTGACCAGAGGACCGGGAGAGGTTGTCAATATGTCATAACAAAATTAAATGCCATGTAGAAAATGCCCACAAGAGGTGTAGGGTCAATGCTTATGGACCAGTATAATCCATAACTGACAGCTTGTGTGTTTTTAATCATAGAATCCCTACAGTGTGGAAACAGGCCCTTTGGCCCAACAAGCCCACACCAACACTCAGAACATCCCACCCAGACCCATCCCCCGATAATCCACCTAATCTACACACCCCTGAACACTATGGGCAATTAAGCATGGCCAATCCACCTAACCTGTACATCTTTGAACTGTGGGAGGAAACAGGAGCACCTGGAGGAAACTCACACAAACACAGGGAGAATGTGCAAACTTCACACAGTCACCCAAGGCTGGAACTGAAGCCGGGTCCCTGGCGCTGTGAGACAGCAGTGCTAACCACTGAGCCACTAATTTGGATGTCTGCTTACAAACTCAATTATAGAAACAGACACCAAAAAAACACTACTCAACAGTGGCAGAACAATTTAATTCAGTCATTCAATTGGATCGGTAAATAGCAAACAGAATTTAAAATTGACAGAAGGAAGGTATTGCACATTGGGTGACAGAATGAGATTAGAATTCTTTAAATGGCAGAGCAGATGTGAGCTGTTCTGAGGAAGGGTCACCGGACCCGAAACATTAACTCTGTTTATAAATTCACAGATGCTGCCTGACCTGCTGAGCTTTTTCGGCAACTTTGTTTTTGTTCTTGAGCAAACCTGATGGGCTGAATGGCCTAATTCTTCTCTTATGTCTTATGGAATGTAACATTATCACAGAAATGTACATTATGATATGAAGACGGAAACATTTGAAGAGTGTTCCGAAGAAGGGTCACCGGACCTAAAACTCTGATTTCTCTCCACAGATGCTGCCAGACCTGCTGAGTTTTTCCAGAAATTTCTGTTTTTGTTTCTAATTTCCAGCATCCACATTTCTCTGGGTTTTGTTTTGTTTACATATGAAGAGCTATGGGCTGTCACAGTAAAGGAACAGCAGAGGGTACTCAGTTTAATGTCTTTGCTCAAAGGGTCACTTGGGGTTATATATTTCATGTAACTTCTGATCTTGTAATTAATTCTCCATATTTTCTGCACCGTGAAAATGATTTGTGTCTTATGAATGACTCAGTGGGTAGCACTCTCATCTGAAACAAAACTTTTATCAACGTCAAGTCCCAGTCCGGACTTGAGCATGAATATCTAGGTTTGACGCCTAGGAAGGATGTTCCCAATGGCCGGAGAGTCCAGAACCAGGGGTCACAGTCTAAGGATACGGGGTGGACCATTTAGGACTGAGATGTGGAGAAGTTTCTTCACCCAGAGAGTGGTGAGCCTGTGGAATTCTCTGCCATAGAAAGTGGTTAAGGCCAAACATTGAATATTTTCAAGAAGGATGTAAACACTTAATGGTAAGGTCCTGGGGTGTGTTGCTGAACAAAGGGAGTGCAGGCTCATTGATCCTTGAAAGTGGAGTCACAGGTAGATAGGATAGTGAAGAAGGCATTTGGTATGCTCGCCTTTCTTGGCCAGTGCATTGAGTATAGGAGTTAAGAGGTCATATTGTGGCTTTACAGGACATTGGTTAGGCCACTTTTGGAATACTGCATGCAATTATAGTCTCCCTGCTCTACGATGGATGTTGTGAGACTTGAAAGGGTTCACAAGATTTACAAGGATGTTGCGAGGGTTTAAGCTATAGGGAGAGGCTGAATAGGCTGGGGCTATTTTCCCTGGAGTGTCGGAGGCTGAAGGGTTGACCTTATAGAGCTTTATAAAATCATGAGGGGCATGGGTAGAGTCTTTTCCCTACTGTGGGGCAGTCCAAAACTAGAGGGCATAGGTTTAAGGTGAGAGGGGAAAGATTTAAAAGGGACCTAAAGGGCAATTGTTTTCAACCAGAGGGTGGTGCGTGCATGGAATGTGCTGCCAGAGGAAGTGGTGGAGGCTGGTACAATTACAACATTTAAAAGGCATCTGGATAGTTACATGGATAGGAAGAGTTTAGAGGGATATGGGCCAAAAGCTGACAAATGGGACTAGATTTACGAAGGATATCTGGTCAGCATAGACCAGAGGGTTTGTTTCTGTGCTGTATAACTCGATGACTCTACGATTCTATGAGTTACGTATATAGTTCTTAGGACTGAAAGGATCAAAGGGAGTGGAGAGAAAGCAGGAACATGGGACTGAGTTGGATGATTGGCCATGATCATATTGAAATTGGAGCAGGCTTGAGGGGCCTACTCCTGCTCCTATACTCTATGTTTCTATGACACGCCAGTATGATACTGAGGGAAGTCTGTATTGTTAGAGGTGCTGCCCTTCAGAAGAATCATCAGTCTAAGATCCTGCCTCTCCTCTCCCGGAAGATGCCAAAGATTCCCAGGGGCTATTTTGAAGAATGGAAGTGGCCAGTTATCCTGGGCATGCTGAACAACTGGCAACAGGAAAACACATGATCTGCTGTGCCCATTGGGTAGCTGAAGTTCCTCCTTTACAACCATGAACACACCTGGGCTCTGAAAGCAATGCAAGTACTTTCCATGCAAGAAACCATGGGTTTTTGCACTGAAAGCTCAGGAATGCAACATAAACCTAACCCCTAACCCTAGCTCGAAGGCCAGATTAATAACAAATAAAGTGACCTTTCAGCTCAGAGAGGAGAATACCATTTACCTAGAACAGAAATCAGAAATCCAATTTCAGCCAGAAAAAGCCTTTTGCCCAGTAGCAGGGTGAACATATCACTCCCCATTATTTACTCAATGCCCATGCCTCAGCCAATCAGGGTCAGCTTCCCAACCAATCCTCAATAACCATGCTTCAGCCAATCACAGTCAGCTTCCCAACCAATCAGCAACCTTTTCTCCCAACGTCAGCTTTCCTGCTCCTCTGATGCTGCTTGGCCTGCTGTGTTCATCCAGCTCTACACCTTGTTATCTCAGGTTATCCAGCATCTGCAGTTCCTACTATCTGTGTAAATTGTTGTGACTGTTTGAAATTTGGCATTCTTGCCTTTGTCCTGATTGGACCAAGTTTTGGCAATCCTTCTCCCAATTCCCGCTAACAGAAGATACATAACCGAGGAGCAATCATTTTCTTGAAGGATCCAAATTCGCAAGTTTCCGGATCAGGGCGAAAAATGTGACATCCTGTGTTAAAGTGACCTTCAGGTTAAGAAAGCTGATTCGGAGAAAAGGCAATTAAAAATAAAAGTTGGCCGGAAGCCACAGTGATTTAGCTGGAAGGGATAAAAGTCCTTTATAGCTTTTTGTTTCCCTCGCTCTCCTGCTCTGTCTCTGTTCTGCCTCCTTGTACATAACCCTGTCAGTTCACAGGCTGCGGTGAATGATATTCACTTTCGCAGACCCTGCTCTGAGTCAATATTCACCGATCCCTCCTGCCCTTCCATCACAGCAGCCATTCTGTCGTGCCAATAGATGTTTTCCAGAGAACTGGCTGAAATAAAAAATGTCAAAAAAATTTATTCCTCCCCTAATCTACGTTTCTCTAATGCCATTGCACTATTGCAGTTAGAAGCCAGCCACATCCATCACTAAAGGGCAGTGTGAAGATAAAGTTGAATTGGAATTTTTTATTGCCTAGCATTATGAAAGGATTAGCGAAATAATCTGTCATTTTATATATATGACTCTATCACACAAAGC
>NW_025974271.1:0-8588 GCF_021869965.1 Rhincodon typus
AATGGTATCAATGTGGATTTCACAAGTTTCAAAATCTCCCCTCCCCCTACCGCATCCCAAAACCAGTCCAGCTCGTCCCTGCCTCCCTAACCTGTTCTTCCTCCCACCTATCCCCTCCTCCCACCTCAAGCCGCACCTCCATCTCCTACCGACCAACCTCATCCCGCCCCCTTGACCTGTCCGTCCTCCCTGGACTGACCTATCCCCTTCCTAACTCCCTACCTACACTCACCTTTCCTGGCTCCATCCCCGCCTCTTCGACCTGTTTGTTTCCTCTCCACCTATCCTCTCCTCTATCCATCTTCTATCCGCCTCCCACTCTCTCCCTATTTATTTCAGAACCCCCTTCCCCTCCCCCTTTTCTGATGAAGGGTCTAGGCCCGAAACGTCAGCCTCTCTGCTCCTATGATGCTGCTTGGCCTGCTGTGTTCATCCAGCTCTGCACCTTGTTGTCTCGGATTCTCCAGCATCTGCAGTTCCTACTATCTCTGATTCAAGTATGTCACTCATGTTTTCCAATTAATTAACTTACATGCAAAGACTGTTAAGGGCAATGCAGGGTCTGCAATTTAATTTTTAAATTTATTTTTGTTTAACCTATTTTTCTAATCAACCTGTTCACAGATGTTATTACACACCTCTGGAGCAGATGGGACTTGAAATTAGACTGTCTTGGTTTGGAGTAGGGGCACTACCACTATACCACAAGAGGGCCCTTGCTTGAAATTTATTGTCTTATCTCTGAACATCTTGCATCTGTGTCAAATTCGTTGATCTCAGTCAGGCCATACTGGAGCACTGAAATTGGTCTCAACGACACTTAATTAAGGAATGGTAAGCGACTTTTGAATTTAAATAACAACTGATCATCATCCAGGGACTAAAGATGATGCGTGGGTAAATATCAGCTGAAAACAGACTCAGCTGATGGGTTTACCCAATAACATAATGGTACTGTTTCACTTGATTCATGTGTGAAGAATGAAGGTCTTCAAGGGCCACAAATGGACTTATGACAATAGTCTAATGCAGGCCGAATGACCTGTAAAAGGAGGGGGGGAGGCTGCAACATCTACTCAAAGATAAACAAACACCAAATTATGCTTTTACCCCGGTAGGCACCAAAGCTAGGTACTTATACGGAGGTAATAACTATATTTTTCAACTTTACTTAACGGTTGCTGAAGACGCCTACAAATCTCTTTCATCTAATTTTCCTTCTGCTTTGTGAAGGCGACTTTAGAGATACTGTTCATGAGATCACACTCCAAAATATTATCACCTAAGTAACCACTCTTCATCTGACAACTAAAGTATCAAAGGGAAAATTTTGTGAGGACCTCAAAGTTACAGCACTAACTAGGCAAAATCATCATTCATTTACCTTGGTATCCAGCTACAACTCCAATAGAGTTGCCCAGCCACGCAATATGTGCGTGTGTGTGTGTGTGTCCCACCACCATTTTAGCCAGGGACACAGGGACAAGGGTGACCTATAAAATCCAGACTAAGGTTTCCTAGGTGAAGCCTGGCATCAAACATTTACCATTACAACATCACTGAGCCATAACTATTGGATTTTAATTAAATCCTCTCCTGCATGGGGTGAGGGGCTTTGACATTGCTCAAAATAATCCTGTTAAAATGGCACAAAACGCAAGCGTGGCATGAGCAAGGGAACAAAGCAAGTACCAGGATACCAACATGTTAAAGTCTCACAGGAACCGCCTCTTCTATGATGGGATGAAGGGGAAAGTAAAAATCAGTCCTTGAGGTTTTTCAAACATGCTTACACATCAATTAAGATAATTCGACTTGGTTTCTTGGTTAAGACAGACTATTTCCACTTACTGAAATCTTTGACACTGAAAAGATATCCCTAACATCTCGTATAGGTTGCTTGCTCTTTATCCGCATAGAAAGAGTGTAGTTTTCCACTCTGCGCTGTACAGCTGCAGACTGCGTGCGTGTGAGAGTAGAAAGCAAGACCACTTCATCATCATTTCTGCCGCCTTCTTCGATAAGAGTAGAAAGCCCAGCATCGTGAAGCCAATCAATCTCAACATCTCCATCTACAAGCAAAAGAGAAATAACATTTTGTTTTAATGTTTGCTCACATTTTTCAGGTCTACATTGGTTTCCTCCAGTACGATAACATGGGAATCTATCTATCTCAATCCATCCGGCATAGAAATACCACGATGCTGTTAGGGAAAGCGTTCCAGGATTTTGACCCAGAAGTAGTGAATTAATATATAGTTATAGAATATTATAGTTCCAAGTCAGGATGGTTTGTGGCTTAGATGGCAATTGGAAAGTGGTGGCATTCCCATGCATCTTCTAGGTGATAGAGATTGTGGTTTTAGAAAGTGCTGTTGAAGGGTGGTTTTGTGAGTTGCTGCAGAGCATCTTGTATGTGGTACACATTATTGTCATTGTGCATTGGTGATAGTGGGAGTGAGTGTTTAAGGTATTAGATGTATACCAATCAAGTGGGCTGTTCTATTCTGGATTGTATTGAGGTTCTAGTGTATTTCTGAAGTTGCACTTATCCAGACAAGTGGAAAGTACTCCATCACACACCACAATGATGTGAAGATTGTCATCAAAGTCAACCACATTACTGACCTTCAATGAATAATCACCAAGTAACTGGTCACAAACATTTGATAACTTGAACTTTATTCAAAATGTAGCTTTTGTGTTCTTAATATTAGAACATGAGAAAAGCAGTAGATCTCCAGTCTGTTGCACCATTAAATTGTGTCAATCTGTACCGCAATTTCATTTACATGTGATCATTTTGGATCTTTTCATACACGGACAAAAATTTATAAGCTCAAAATTTCAACTGACCCAGCATCCACAGTCATTTGCAGGATCGAGTTCCAAATATCCATTACCCTTTCTAAGAAAATGTGTTCCTCGATTTCCTTCCTGTGTGACCTAAACAATTATACTATCTTGTTAGGATACCCGCATCAGAGGAAATTGTTTTTCTATCTATCCTATTGAATCCCTTTGTCATTTGTCACATTTCAATTGGATTATTGACAAGCTTCTACTCATGACAACAGAAGGTAGAAAAGATGATTCACAATCTCACACTGATATTAAACTTGATATCAATACAGTAGGGCACCATTTTCAAAAACCATTGTCTACTGATCACATTTAGCACTTTGGTACATGCAGTTTAAGCCAATCCTAAACATGCAGACTAGAAATCTGAAATTAAAGACCTGAGTTGAGCAAAACAAGACTCCCAGCATGTTCTAATTCACATTCACATCAGTCTCCAGTTGATGCTAATGTTAGCTTCCATTTACACGATAATTGTAACAATAACACAAAGTGAACAACTTCATACTGATGCAACAAGAGCTGCGTATAGGTTATGGTTTCCGATGTCGTCACGGTTACTTTGAATTAGTTTGCATAGTGCAAAATTTAAGAAATCTAGGTCCATATTATTAAAGCAAATATAGTGGAATAAATAGAGATTGCTTGGATTATAAGAACATTGCACATTTTCAGTGATGACAGCAAATCTTGAGAATCCCATTAACAGACAAATATTTAGCCCTTCACGGTAATCTCCTCTCCCCATTTTTAACTCATATATTTTAAACATATTAAAATAGCAGAGAATGGAATTTGCTGTGGTTCTAATCATCAATCTTTTGTAGAATAGCATCACTCATTGTAATTTCCGGAAAATAAATGCCAGAACTGCGCCACTGAGATCATCAACTTCCACTAATGAGCTCAAATGGCTCTGTCATCTTTTATATTGTTTTAACAAGGAGTTTTAGTTTCCAGTTAGCTGTTTTAGTCTTGGCTTTCTTAACAGCTGACAATTTCATATTTTAACTTCCGTTTTCAGCTTACCTCTTCACTTTCTCTTTTCAATTTGGGGCAGTCTTGAAAAATTGAGGCTTTGCTAATAGATTCCAACACATTCTTATAAACTGCAAGGAAAAGCTGTTCAAATGATAGGCATGGAGGACATATGCAATCAAAATTATTTCCCTCGACTTAATTTTGGAATAAGAATCTGCGAATCAAATCTTTGAAACAGTCCTTCAAAATATCCTAATGAGATTTTCTTTTCATAGATTCTGCCTGAATTCTGAATCACAGAACTGTTACCTAGGCCCGAAACGTCAGCCTTCCTGCTCCTATGATGCTGCTTGGCCTGCTGTGTTCATCCAGCTCTACACCTTGTTATCTCAGATTCTCCAGCATCTGCAGTTCCTACTATCACGGTTACCACATTAGCTCAGTTGGCTGGATGGCTGCTTTGAGATGCAGAGTGCAGCATAGCGTTCTATTCCTGTACCTGGTTGAGGCCTCCATGAAGATCCCACCTTCTCAACCTTGGACCTGATCTGAGGTATGGTTGCCCTCAGATTAAACTACCACCACTCATCTCTTTCTCATGAGACAACAGCCCTGTGGTCTGCTGAGACTAGGGCTTTACCGTGTAGAAAAATGCCATTTGGCTCACCATATTTGCACTGGCTCTCCAAGTGAGCAATTTGCTCATTCTCCTTCTCACCATAACCCTGCACGTTGTTCCTTTGCAGGTAAAAGTATAATTGCCTTTTGAATTCTTTGATTGAATCCACCTCCGAACACTCTCTCGCAGTGCATTCCAGGCCTTAACTACTTGCTGCATAGAAAAGGTTTTTCCTCCAGTTACTTTTGCTTCTTTGGCCAATTACTTTAAATCAGTGCCCTCTCATTCTCGAACTTTTTATGAATTGAAACAGTTTTTCCCTATCTACTCTATCCTGACCCCCACCAGTTACATCAAGTTCAATCCAGTAGCTTTCCTTGATGTTCTTTACTTCATAGGTCATCTACTGACAGGATGTGCAATGAATCCTGAGAACAGGACTTAATGAGTATTTCCAGCAATCCCTGGTTATACTTCAAAACATTTGACAGTTACTGTCTGAATTCCCAGAAGGATTCCTCATAGAAATCAAGGAGCCCAGGTAAGATATGCAATATAGTTTCATCTGAAAAAAACTGCCTTGGGTCAGTGTTGCAATCTCGTGATGGATAGTACTCAGGCCCTGATGAAGTAATGCAGGGATTCTGCAGAAATCTGAAGACAATCCCGGCTCAGAATAGATAATTTCACTGTCAATAATTCTACTTCTCCAAATTGATGCACATTATGGTACAAGGCTCATTCCTGCTTTACTGTTGCATATACGATGAATCAAATCTTTCAGAAGTATATCACACACTTTAAATGTAAGGGATGGTATTAAAAATAATTATTGGAAAAGTCAATCATTTGGTGCTGTCATGATAATATGAGTTATGGCAAATAATGGTTTTAGATCTGTCAGCTGGAAATATGAGTTAAACTGCTCAAAAGAAACAAATCAAAACACAAACTAAAATTAAGACAAACTGGCTGCCTAATTTGCATTGCTGCACATTCCACACTACATGGACTTTCATAAGGCCTTCAAAATGGTTCTGCATAGTAGGCACAACACACCGAGGAAGGGTCACTGGACCCAAAATGTTAACTCTGACATTTTTCTTCACAGATGCTGCCAGACCTGCTGAGCTTTTCCAGCAACTTTGTTTTTGTTCCTGATTTACAGCATCCACAGTTCTTTTAGTTTTTATTTCGCATAGTAGACTGGTCAGTAAGGGTAGATCACATGGGATCCAGGGAGAGCTAGCCAATTGGGTACAAAATTGGCTTGACGGTAGGAGACAGAGGGTGGTGGTGAAAGGTTATTGAGTAGACTGGAGGCCTGTGACCAGCAGTGTGCCACAAGGATCGGTGCTGGGTCCACTGTTGTTCATCGTTGTAAAAACAATTTGAATGAGAATATAGGAGGCATGGTTCGTAAGCTTGTGGATGAAACCAAAATTGGTGTTATAGTGAACAGTGAAGAAGCTTATCAAAGAATACAACAGGATTTTGATCAACAGGACCAGTAGGCTGAGGAATGGCAGATGAAGTTTAATTTACATAAATGTGAGATATTGCATTTTGGTAAGGCAAACCAGGGCAGGACTTACACAGTTAACATAAGGGCCCTGGGGAGTGTTGTTGAACAGAGAGACCAAGGGGTGTAGGTACATAGTTCCTTGAAAGTGGTGTCATGGGTAGACAGGGTGGTGAAGAAGGCATGCGGCATGCTTGCCTTTGTCGGTCGAAAGCATTGAGTACAGACGTTGGGATATCATGTTACAGCTGTACAAGTCATTGTGAAGGCCACATTCGGAGTACTACATATAATTCTGGTATCCCTGCTATAGGAAGGATGTTATTAAACTGGAAAGAGTGAAAAAAAGATTTACAAGGATATTACTGAGATTGGAGAGTTTGAGTTATAAGGAGAGGCTGGAAAGGCTGGGGCTTTTTTCCCTGGAGTGTAGGAGGCTGAGGGGTGACTTCATGAGGGGCACAGATAAAGTGAATAGCAAAGGACTTTTCCCCAGAGTTGGGTGGGGGTTCCGCAACTACAGGGCATAGGTTTAAGGTGAGAGTGGAAAGTTTTTAAGGGATCTGAGGAGCAACTTTTCCACACAGAAGGTGGTGTGTGTATGGACTGAGCTGCCAGAGGAAGTGGTAAAGGCAAGTACAACTACAACATTTAAAAGACATTTGGACAGGTACATGGATAGGAAAGGTTTAGAGGGATATGTGCCAAACACAGGCCAATAGGACTAGTTTAGTTTAGGAAATCTGTTCAGCATGGATGACTTGGACCGAAGGGTCTGTTTCCGTGCTGTATGACTCTGTGACTATATGACTCCATTGAGATCGAGAAAGCACATTTGTGAAAATCCAAAGTCAATCGCCTCAGAGAATGTGAATGAGGCTTATCTCCTATTCCATTAGCACAATGTGGAAATACTCAACTGAGAACAGGCAAACCAACAAACCTAATCACTTGTGCAATGGGGCCCTGACTAAAGGGATCAATTCCTAGACATGATCTAATCAAGTTATAATTTGAATACATGATCATGTTTGAATTACTGGTCATTTCAGACAGTGGTCATATGACAAGCCAGCTCTCTGTATGTTTTCAGCATGTGATTTCTCAGCAGAAAGGAGAACACAACCTGAGAGTTTGACAGGTGATGCTTTCCCCTTCTCTCTCTTTCTCCAAGCAACTTCCAAGCTTTTAGGCCCTGATCACTATTGTCTACCCATGTACAGTAAGCAGAGATTTTAAAGAAAGAACTTCACTCCACAGCTGTGGCTCCAGAAATACAGCTGGATCACTGATCTACAGTCTTAAACCAGCTCTTTAAACCTTGAATCAGAGATAGCAGGAACTGCAGATGCTGGAGAATCCGAGACAACAAGGTGCAGAGCTGGATGAACACAGCAGGCCAAGCAGCATCATAGGAGCAGAAAGGCTGACGTTTCGGGCTTAGACCCTTCATCAGAAATGGGGGAGGGGAAGGGGGTTCTGAAATAAATAGAGAGAGAGGGGGAGGCGGATAGAAGATGGATAGAGGAGAAGATAGGTGGAGAGGAAACAGACAGGTCGAAGAGGCGGGGATGGAGCCAGTAAAGGTGAGTGTAGGTGGGGAGTTAGGGAGGGGATAGGTCAGTCCAGGGAGGACGGACAGGTCAAGGGGGCGGGATGAGGTTAGTCGGTAGGAGATGGGGGTGCGGCTTGAGGTGGGAGGAGGTAGGTGGGAGGAAGAACAGGTTAGGGAGGCGGGGACGAGCTGGACTGGTTTTGGGATGCGGTAGGGGGAGGGGAGATTTTGAACCTTGTGAAATCCACATTGATACCGTTGGACTGCAGGGTTCCCAAGCGGAATATGAGTTGCTGTTCCTGCAACCTTCGGGTGGCATCGTTGTGGCACTGCAGGAGGCCCAGGATGGACATGTCATCTGAGGAATGGGAGGGGAAGTTGAAATGGTTCACGACTGGGAGGTGCAGTTGTTTATTGCGAACCGAGCGTAGGTGTTCTGCAAAGCGGTCCCCAAGCCTCCGCTTGGTTTCCCCGATGTACAGGAGGCCACAACGGGTACAGCGGATGCAGTATACCACATTGGCAGATGTGCAGGTGAACATCTGCTTGATGTGGAAAGTCTTCTTGGGGCCTGGGATGGGAGTGAGGGAGGAGGTATGGGGGCAGGTGTAGCACTTCCTGCGGTTGCAGGGAAAAGTGCTGGGTGTGGTGGGGCTGGAGGGGAGTGTGGAGTGGACAAGGGAGTCACGGAGAGAGTGGTCCCTCCAGAACGCAGATAAGGGTGGGGAGGGAAAGATGTCTTTGGTGGTGGGGTCGGATTGCAGATGGTGGAAGTGTCAGAGGATGATGCGTTGGATCCAGAGGTTGGTGGGGTGGTATGTGAGGACGAGGGGGATTCTTTTTTGGTTGTTATTGCGGGGACGGGGTGTGAGGGATGCGTTGTGGGAAATGTTGAGGGCGTTCTCAACCACTGAGGGGGGGGAAGTTGCAGTCCTTGAAAAACGAGGACATCTGAGATGTACGGGAGTGGAATGCCTCATCCTGGGTGCAGATGCGGAGGCAAAGGAATTGGGAATAGGGGATGGCATTTTTGCAGGAAGGTGGGTGGG
>NW_025974272.1:0-8587 GCF_021869965.1 Rhincodon typus
ACCTTGTTATCTAGGAATTTGCTTAAATATGAATGTTCATAAAGTAGTAGTAATGATTGTAGTGGTAATAATAAATGGAAAAGAAAAGAGAAAAAACCAACAAGTCTCATGCCCTTCTGCCCATTGGGGACCCCTTGATCGATGGCTGATCTGGAGGCTTAGGTTTGTTCCTGGCACCGTTCATGATTCTGGTCCGCGGCGAAGTCCAGTGACTTGGAACGAAGCTTTCTCTCTCTTATACAGTGTAACAAACAGCCAGCACAAAGAAAGCAGACACAAAAGACAAAACTGCTGGCTAGTATAGAAAACAGCTACAGAAAAACAAGCTGCAGGTGTCATCTTCGGCCTGTAAAGGGAATGTTCACAGGACTCATTCAAGGTCATGCAGCTTGTCGAGTATCATCATTAACTTTCCCATCCTATACAATCTATTTTCTCATGCAGCTGTGAAATATCATCGGGGTGGAATGTACTGGATGGACTGAAGAGCTAAAAGTTGATGATATTTCACAGCATATATTGCAACTGGAAACGCAGACACAAATCAGCGATAGCCGCACAAGAACATACAGTAAGAGCATGTAACCTACACCAAAAATTAAAACTACAATGAAAATAACTGTTATCAATATGAATAAAATAACAATAGGGTGTACCATCAAATTAGCCTTTTACATGAGATTAGGTACAGCAGCTGCTAACTGACGAATCATCCACAGTAGCATCCATCCATAATAAATTCGCATGGTTCTGTGAAGAAATTATATCTTGTCAGTTTACAATCTGACAGCCTACTTTCTTTTTGTTAATTTCCTTCTGTCTATACACTCTGGTGCTTCCTGCCCCTTCCTGCCCCAGTATCAATAGCCAATAAGTATCATCTTGCCCGCGGGCAAGTATCTCACCACGCTTAGGCGGTCATCGGACATTGTAGATTTATTGAGAGGATGTAACTGGCCACCCCCTTGAAACATTCTACACATGGGTCTCCCTCTTTCAGAGGCCGATTATTCAGATGAAACAATGCCTGTGGCAGCACTTTGAGCCACCCCTGTAACATATGATTAAAGATCAATAATTTAATTTGCTGTTTTAATGAGGCATTCATTCGTTCCACAAAGTCTGTTACTTGAGGGTAATAGGGAATGTGAAACATCCATTGTATCCCATTGTCTGCAGCCCATTGCTGCACCTGTTGGTCTGTTAAGCGTGATCTATTACCTGATTGTATTTCTGATGGCTCACTGTAGTAGTATAGCAACTGTTCTAGGCTCTTAACAGTGTTACTCTGATTCACTTCAGTTGTCGGGAAAGCTAGCATTAGCCCAGAGTAGGTATCCACCATGGTTAACAGATATTGATATCTTTGTTGCAACGGTGATGGGCCAACAGAGTCAATTTGCCAGATTGGAACAGGCCAATTTTCTCACTTGATTTGTGCCATTGGCTGTTTTGACAGTGATACTTTCTAGTCGTTTGACTGCCTGGTTGGCATCCATACGGCCATTCTGTTGGCCACTGTCCATGAATCAGTATAAATTTGTAGACACTGACTGTCTTCTTCCAGCAATAAGATCACAGCTGCCAATTCAGCATACTGGCTCGATCCCCCATCTCCTTCACTATGGATAATTGTCTGTGTGGAGGGATTAAACGCAGCTGCTCGCCACTGCCTTTAGCCATTCTTCCAGATGGCTGATCCACCAGTGAACCAAGCACAATGACGAGTATCTTCAGGTAGTTGTTCAAACGTAATTCCCCATTGAATAGGAGATGAAGGTATGGTCTGGTCGGGACTCTGAGTTTGTCCATCTGGTGGGTATTCAGCTATTTGTTCATGGAGCTTGGTAACCCCTTCCTTTCTCTTCTTGGCTCAATCAGCTATGTACCACTTCCATTGTACAATGGAGCTTTGTTGGGCTTTCCCGGCCTTGTGGATTGTAAAGTCAGATAACACACACATCAGAATTGGTAATTCAGGTCTGAGGTGAATTAGCCCCTCAGTTTCTACCAGCGTGTGATTCCGGGGCTATCAGTATTGAGTAAAAGGAATTTGCTAGATCAGTAACAGCATACCAGGCATCTGGCCCTTGTGACAAACTATCTAAAACAGTGACCACATCAGGCACAGCCACCAACAGTGAAGGAACATATTTATTGAGTTGGCGGTAATCAAGTGGCATTCGCCAACTTCCATCAGGCTTCTTTACAGGCCATACAGTGCTATTGTGTGCAGATACTGCATGTGTCACAATCCCTGCAGCTAACAGACCTGGTATGGTATCCCCAATCTCTTTGTGCCCTCCCAGAATACGATACTGTGTCATTGAAACCACCCATGAAGGCAGAGGGAAAATAAGGGGCTCCCATTTTGCCTCGTCAACAGTAACCGTCACAGCTCGTATACCAAAAGAGTGGTCTAAAAGGTGGTACCTTTTAATAAGTCCATACGGATAATATTTTCTGGTATGTTGGATATCAATACTGGAACTATTCATGGGGGTCCATTCCCCAAGGCCATTCTAATATTTGTTTTAACTGCCAGTGTTATTGCCCCACCAAATCCATTAATACTCATTCTGTGCCCTACATGTCTATGTGGATGCCATGTATAATAGTAACTTCTGCCCCAGTGTCTAATAATGCAATGTCTTGTTGTACATTGCCTTTCCTCCAATAAACAATGATGGGGACATGGGGCCTCGGGTCTCCGGCTATCCCACGAAACGCCCTTGCACAGACCCCGAGTCCCGGCCCCACCCCTAATCTATGGGCTGCAGGCTCACCATGACTGCCTGACCTCCTCCAGTGATGTTTTGGGAGATGCAGTCGGTGCGGTTTCCTTTCCTCCCTCCACATCTGATTTAGTCTCTCTTACTTCCTTATCCTTTGGGGGGCAGTCGGTCCTCACATTCTGTATATGGTATCAATATAATGTAGGTATTCTGTCTATCTTACTCCTCTGTATTCCTGCTTTTAATAATGCTGCAAACATTTCTGTTTTGGTTATCTTTTGTTTCACTTTCAAACTCATTCTATCTTCACCCCATCTCTTGTTGTCCCTGTTTGCCACTTGCTCAGGTGGACCTCACTCTTTGCTTACCAGCCTCCACATCCTCTAACTGTCCTAACAACAAACATACCTGTCCCACTGCCTGTCCCTGGGCTGGCCCAACAGGGCATCTCTCATCCAGCCTAGACCACTTCACATTAGCTGGCTCCTCATTCCTGAAAGCTTCCTGGTCTGGACCCTGAAACTGTGGAGAATACATACCTGTTTGCGTAGCCAAATCCCTCAAATATTTTATACCTTCTGGTATGCTCTCCCATTTTTCAATATCGCCTTCCCAATCTATCGGGAAGGGTACTTGTTTCCTACTGTTAGTGTCAGAGTATTCCTCAATTATCCAGTTTGCCCCATATTTCTAAAGACACTATTCACATGTGGATCAACACTTAGTGCTCCCAGATTCCCTTGCTCTGCTACACTCAGCATAATATGGGCAGCACCCTGATCCCATGACTGTGTCAGCCAAGAGGCCAAGGATTCACCTGATTTCTGCTTAAAGCGCAACCCCTCATCCTGCAATTCAGATAAAGAGTAATCTCTTACTATTCTCAAATTTTGTGGGTTTTGGCCTCCTACCTGTTTTGCCTTAATCATTATTAGGGGTCGTGCTATATGTCCCTTTCCTGAGGATGGCTCCAGAGATGGAGCATCCCATTCCCTGTCTGTCCATTCATACTCTGAATCAGATGAATACCAAATGTCTCCATCCCAATTGTTGGGGTCCCATTGTGGGGTTAATAATGTACGCACTTCGACTGGGCCAATTTTCCAGTTTTGCCATTTTACTTCTTTTTCTGTTGTACTGTCGCCAGACGGTAAACTATCTGGTTCTATTTTTCCTCCACATTCTCAGCTCTTTCCTATGCTGTCTTAACAGTTTCCGTTAGGGCAAAGTTACGCTGTTCTACCACTGCCAATGTGGCCTCAAGCTACCTGTTTTTGTCTGGCACTCTTCCAATTATCTACACATAGAACGCAAAGCTGTTAACAATATCCATCCTATTTGTAGTACTACTGTTCTTGCCTTTGGGAAAGCCCGCTTCCCGCAAGTGCTCGTGTACAGCAGCCTGTATAAATAACTCTCCTTTTTCCAGTTATAACCGTCCCTCATTCTTGCGGAGGCCCTAATCGTGCTAACAAATTAGCCATGGACCCGAATTCAGAGTCTGCCGCATTCCACCCTGGAATATGGAAGGTCTCTGGAGCATCAGGTTGCCTCTCCCTTCTCAAATATTTTCCCGATCCCATCCTCATCGCTAAAATGTGTCTTGGATCACAGCGTGTATCCAAGCGGTTCTTTTGGATTTGGTTAAATATAATTAAGAGAAGACTGGACAACAGGAATTTGCTTAAATAGGAATGTTTATTAAGTAATAAAAATAATTACAGTGATAATAAATGGAGAAAAAAAAGAACAAGTTTCATGTCCTTCTGCCCACTGGGGACCCCTCAATCGATGGATGGTCTGAAGACTTAGGTTCATTCCTGACACCGTTCATGATTCTGGTCCAAGGCAAAGTCCATCAACTTGGAATGAAACTCTCTCTCTCTCTTATACAGCCAGCACAAAGAAAGCAGATACAAAAGACAAAACTGCTGGCTAGTACAGAAAACAGCTACAGAAAAACAGGCTGCAGATGTCATCTTCGGCCTGTAAAGGGAATGTTCACAGGACTCATTCAAGGTCATGCAGCTTGTCGAATATCATCATTAACTTTCCCAGCCTATTTTCCCATCCTATACAGTCTATTTTCTCACGCAGCTGTCAAATATCATTGTTAACTTTTAGCCCTTCGGCCCATCCTACACAATTAGTTATGTTGCAGAATGATTTGGCTGTTCAATAACATTGGCTACACTGAGGGTGGTAAAAAAATACAGAAGTAGTAAACGTAGGAGGAACACTGATTCATTTATCAGGATTGCCTTCAGCTTCCCAAATGATGCTTGGCATTCTGCTGACCATACTACTTTTGCTTGTTTCTTTAACAGATCTGTTAAAGACACCATTATCTTACTGAAATTATGTACAGATTCTAGTAAAATCCACGCATTCCTAAAAACCTTTTGATTTCTTGTTTAGCTTTAGGGTCAGGGATTTCTATTGAAATCTTCACCTTTGCTGTCTTGGCAACACGTATCCTTGTCCTACAGCATAGCCCAAGTAAGTCACTCTTCCTTTCACTAATTAACGTTTGGCTTAATTTATCACTAAACCAGCCAACCATAAAGCTTTAATAAATCTTCAACTTGTCTTGCATGCTCTTCGCAAGTACAATATACAGAATTATTCAAGTACACTACACAGTTACAAATGTCAGCTACAACTTGATTCATGAATCTCTGGAAAACAGTCGGGCATTATTTAATCCAAATGGTATCATCCTATAGCCTGTTTGGTGTAACAAAAGTGGACAATTCTTTAACCCTGATGTAAATGCATTTGTCAGCATTCTTTCAATAATTAAAGCTCAGAAAGGAATGAGGCACTGCCAACCGTATCAGTGTTCAAGTTGTGGAATTGGTTATAATTTTATTTTTATGGCTGCACTTTTCTGTAATCTATAAAAAGTCTAATCGATCCATTGGGTTTAGGAACCAACACTGTTGGTGAACTCTATCTGCTTCGACTACCTTCAAACATGTGGTTCTCTAACATGTACTGAATCTTTTTCCATCTGAATTTGCTGTTCCATCTGAACCATTAAAGATGTTGTTTTAACAGTTCTAAGTCTCCTCCATCCAGTTTATGTCTAGTCAATGTATGCATCCAGGTGTATCTCTACAGATTACCTCATACTTTATCAGTTGTCTTACAAGATCCTCCCAATGCCCTTCTGTCAAATTGTAGGAGGTTCATTTTGAGAACTGGCTACCTCTCCTTTATCTTATTCTTGTTATTTCTGTCATCTTCCACTACTTTTAGCACCTTACACCCTTGTTCCTCCTTATCCTCTTCCCTACAATGATAAATTTTCAGCATTTTTATGACATAATCAATTCTCCCCAAAATCAGGAGTATTTATCAGATAAGTCATTTTACTAAACCTTCTAACTACTTTATATGGACCATTGAATTTCACTTTTCAGGTTCACCTTGTAATGACAACAATACAAATACGTCATCTCCCACTTGAAACATTCTAGTTGCAGAATTATCTATCCATTCTTTCACTTTTTCCTGTAAGACTTTTAAATCTTCCTATGGTACCTTGCATGTTCTTGTGAGTCTTTCTAGAAACATGGACATGTAATTCAACATTAAAGATTCATCCTTCTCATTCAAGGTTTCCTAAATCAATTTTAATGACCTCAAATCTCATGACCATAAGCTAATTCAAAAGGATAAATCCAGTAGATTCATTTGGTGAATCTCTACTAGCAAATAGTAAAGCTGCTTTCAGTTTTGGTAATGATCCTACACTATCTGCTAGCCACTTGACTAAACAGTTCTTCAAAAGCTGTTTTGGGTAGGAAAGGTGTTGGTTGATTACATGTTGAGGTTTTCCTACCACCTGACATTATAGAACTGCACAGTATGTTTATTTATGAAGTCCTAGCCAGTAAAATACCAGTTTATTGATACTTGCATTTTTCATATCAGTTTATGCCCTGCTGTAGGAACTTTATATGATACTGACAATGTCTCCTTATGATCTCTGGGGAGTATCAGTATTTGATGACAACTGTCCATTCTTCATCTGCTGGTCTGTATCCTCTATTTCCTCATCAAAACTCAGTTCCAATATAATATCACTTTGGAGTCCCTTCAACCTCTACATCAGTGTGAAGCTATTTGTGTTTAATTCTGCATTTGCTTCCTAAGCCTCGATTAATGAAGACATTCCAAATACTTATTTTCAACGATCCACATTCTTAAATAGAGTTTCAGCTTCCCTACTTACTGCTTGTGGTATTACTGTGACCTATGACGATGGACTTTGTTTAGTAATTGCTCTGTTCACCATACAATGGAAAAATACAGTTTAGGAACCTATTCCTGCAACTGTTCCTCTTTAGCCTCAACTGGACTTCCTTATAATCCAAATCTATATTAGACGAAGCTATGAATTTCACTCCTGCCAAATCATTCGTCAGAAGTAGATCAACTCCGTACACAGGTAATTTCTTAATTTCTCCAATTACTACTAGTCCCACCAACAAGTTACACTCCAATTGGATTTTATACAATGGTTTTGAGATGTGCTGTCCCCCTATCTAATTTACCATCATTTTGGCTTTCAATTAACTGTCTCTCATGGTATCACGCTAAAGAAGGGTAGTCTGTGTTGCTTCATTTTTGTAGCTAAAATTTCAACGTCAATCAATCAGACAGATAACGATTTAGAACAGCAATACATTTACAAATGACAAACTCTACTTGCAAAGAGTGTTACCCATGTCACCTATGTGCCTTCAGAAGCTTTTCTTTTTCATTTTGCTACTACTACATGTACTGTGAAGAGCTATTTGTGGCTGGCAGCAATTAATTTGATGCACAGCAGGATTTTAAACATGGTACTTGTGGCGAAATCCTGGAATGGTGGGTATTTCTGCCACTGATAAGTGCAAGTATGGCACAACAAAGGGGTCATACATACTTAAGGAAATGGCCGAAGAGAATTGTGCAAGAAAACCCGTTAGAGTTCATGAAAAAAACCTTTCATGAAATTCCCTAAATTGACACTGAGCCAAGTTTTGAGTGTGTTTGTGTAATTTAATTCTCATAGTGACCTAGTTGGTAAACATTTTCCCACTGCTTGAAGAATACATTTCCTGGAATAAATGTGTTTTTGATTTCAGTTTATTGAAAAGCTTGCTGAAAATTTCTTTTGTTCTAGTTAACAGTAATAAACAGAAAGAAATTGATCATTCTTGGTGATTGAATAATACATTTACACTTTTGATATATTTTGTGGAGTAGTGAGACTTGATTTCCAGCACATTTCTCTCGCCAGAGTCATAAAATCTTGGATGAGAAGATTATTCATTGCAGATGCTGAGCAAACAAAGCAGTGAAAAACTCTTGGTGATAACATTTTTACCATGGTAGGCAAGGCAGGACAGAATCATAACTTTGAAAGTGAAGATGAGAGGGATGGAACAAGGGGAGATGTTCAAAGGTGGAGGAAATGCCAGAAGAGGAGAGCAATGATGTGATCTTTTATGCATTTCTACTCAAGAGATAGCATTGAGGGTCTCACGCAGTACCCATCTGACTTGTGGCAGAATCTGCAGATCTGGTAAGTGAACTTACCAAACATATCCAACCCACTGAATCAGTTTGGAAACAAATTATCCTGAATCCTGAAGGACACCCTGAGAAACTGTTTGAGAGAAAAAGATACAGAACAGAACGCATAGCATTTTTTGTTCAATAGGTGATCTCAAACAATGATAATAAAATACAGGCACAAGGGTAAAGGAATAAGGGAGTATAGGGCCAAAAACAAAAACAAAGTTGCTGGAAAAGCTCAGCAGGTTTGGCAGTATCTGTGAAGGAGAAAACAGAGTTAA
>NW_025974273.1:0-8586 GCF_021869965.1 Rhincodon typus
AGCCTTTCTGCTCCTATGATGCTGCTTGGCCTGCTGTGTTCATCCAGCCCTGCACCTTGTTGTCTCGGATTCTCCAGCATCTGCAGTTCCTACTATCTCTGGCTCACATATCTGTCTGGCTTGATCCAAATTGACAGTGAATTCTGCACATTTCCTGGCTTACTAGCTCAGTTCCCTTCCCAGCATGCTGTTCAATTTTCTGATATTGCTTTTAGTGTCTTCAAGAACTATTATTTTGTTTAACAGAGATATTCCACAACCTACATCCCTCTCCATCAAATCTTTCTCTCTCATTATTTCTTTCAGCAGTTGATTTGCTGGTGAACTAATTCTCTCTAATTCACAAACAAAAACAGAAATTGCTGGAGAAACTCAGCAGGTTTGGTAGCATCTGTGGGAAGAAAGCAAAGTTAACATTTCAAGTCCAGGGACTCTTCATCCGAACTGTTAGTAGCTATGAAAACCTGGTATTTATGCTGCAGCCAAAGAGATGGTTTGGTTGGGGGCTAAGAGAGGAGGTGAGCCGACAGCAGATAGGTGGAGATGGAAGCGAAAGATAGATAGATATGAAATGGATAGGTAAACAAGAGATTATGGATAGCAGGTCAGGGCAGAAGAAAAGCTAAATATGAGATAATAAGAGTGAAAAATGAGAAAATGGATTAGCTGTGCTGAATGCACCCTATATGATGTGAAAATGGAACTAGGAATACGTAGGGATGGGTGACTATGCTAAAAGTAACCCATGTCATAACACAACTGGGAGTGGGTGGGTATAATAACATAGAAGGATGGAATCAGGCTCCAAAGTTATTGAACTCGATGTTGAGTCCTAGACGCTGCAGGATCCCCAGGCAGAAAATATGATGCTGTTCTTCAAGTTTACATTGAGGCTGACTGGAACACTGCAGCAGGCCTGTGATGGAAATATTGGCATAGGAACATAATGTGTTGAGGTGGCAAGCAACTGAAGCTTGGGGTCATTCTTTTGGACAGAGCTTGGGTGTTTTGCAAAGCAGTCATCCAGTTTGTATTTTTGTGTGGAGGAGACTACATCGTGAACAGCAATTCACCCTTCTTTTCACTCCTTGGATTTTTTTTTCTTTCTCAATTCCTTAATTTCACAGTTTAAGGAGGTAAACTTTCCCATGTGCATCCTTGTTCCATTCTGTTGCTACACTTACTGTGCCATTAATGGTTGTCAATCCCAGCGGCTTTGTGATCAAAACATTTTGGAATGGCAAGGTTACAGGTCCAAGTTTAGTTTGAAGGCATATTGCAATGTGCTCTTCTCCAGAAAATTCTGGGCACACATATCTGTTGACTGAAATCATTATGAAACCAGGAACGTGTGTATTACCTGTCGTGAGGCCAGGATACAATGATGACTCCACTCCCACATCAACTGAGCTTTGGCTATATTTTGAAACCTGCAAAATTTTAATGCCCTGGTGTGTTACAACAAAACATTACAGCCAATGGGACTCTGGTGCTGCATCCACATTCTGCGATATCAGCAAATAATGCTCCTTGGTACTCTTTCAATTCCACCATCCTGTACTCATATCTCTGCCAGCTTGCTCTTAATCGTGCCATATTGGACGTCAGTATGTCTTTCTGTGCAAAGGTTTCTTTCACTGGTTCCGCATGGCTTTGATTGCCTAAATGTCCCATGTTGGTTGGTGAATGCAGGGAACTGACTTCCGTTCCTAGTTTGAACCAAGTGGTTCTATGATGTTCACAGTAACACAGATGATTAATCTGTGAATTGTCTCTGAAGAATGAGACTTTCTGTTGTCACAGTAGTAAATGTTTTAGGATTCTATGAGGTGTGTGTAACTGTTAACAATGAACTCTGTAAAATGTGTTAATTAATTGGTTGATCTGCTCAGTACTGCATCCTGGCCGTATAATAGGTCAGTGATAAGGTCAAGATTAAGAAGCAGGAAGTATATGCTTAGTGAAACTGGTCTTTTCATTTATTTTATGCTGTAAATATCAACAGAGATTTGTTTGCATTTTGAAGATTGCCATGAAATTTATTTTTGTATAGATGAATCATTACAGTGCAGTTTGCCTAAAACCTGAAGGTTCATGGAACGGAGTTTGACACCTGAATTTCACTAAATCATCCCCACTCTGTGAGCTAAGTAAAACTGAATTTTGTTGTGATGCAAATAAATGCTTTCTTGGTTTTTCAAAACAACCATATTTTATTTCCTAGATAGTAGGAACTGCAGATGCTGGAGAATCTGAGATAACAAGGTGTAGAGCTGGATGAACACAGCAGGCCAAGCAGCATCAGAGGACCAGGAAGGCTTGGAATTAGCAAGTTGTTTTCAGTTTATGATTCAGGAGTGGTTCAACTGTAGATAATTTGGACTCTTAAAAATTAATAATCTTTAAACCGTCATCACCCATGTCGCTATCTCACACACACGCAGAATCATTTATTTTATCCCCAACATCTGATACTTAGCATATGCTGAGTGCACCTGTTCTCCATGTTTGCCTGGTAAAGGAAAATAATGATATTGACGTGCACAAAGATCCGTGCTTTCTTTTGTACTAAAGCTTTTCATCAAAAAATGGGCACTGCTTTTTAAATTCAACCAGAAATGCTGTCACTTCCCCAAGCTGAAATTTGAGTTTTTGCTGCCCAGAAGAGCTTCACGCCTGTGGCTGCATATGTGCTTAGACACCTTCATCGGTGCTTATTGGCTTATTTATACATATGTCTCCACAAGTACTTATAGGCATATTTTCACATTTTTCTACATACTGACATGCAGACCAGCAATTAATATGAAGCAGAGGCTGCTTTTCACCATCACCTGAAGTATAAATGCACATACCAGTCATTTCAATCATGTTATGCTGTTCATGCTGTAGTGCCAGGTTCCAAATAATTTTTAAAATGACATGCAGGTAACAGTTTCCATCCAACTGACGAGAGATATGTACCTTAGACTGACAGTGCAGAACCTCTCCATTATGTTTTACATTGCATATCAGCTGAGTATTGGAATATGACTATTATTGGATATATAAAGTTAAACCATCCAATAAAAGCAATGATTTTAATTCCCTTGCTAGCAGGTTAGATTAATGGTGTATTTTGGATTTCAGGATAAAGATATTGAGATATTGTCCCTCAGTGTATCAATTAAACACGTGACCTACCATTGTGAAGATAAGGCTGAACTCACACATGATGGAAATGATTAATATTTCAGTCAGGTAAATAGATGCTGACTTAAAGTAAAATTATTTTGGATCGGATGTACATTGATCATTTTGATGGCAGGCAGGAGGTGGTTAAAGACTGCTTATAATTGAACTACATGCAAACCTCTGGTCCTGTAGGCCAATATGTGAATCTCAGTTGATCACTGGATAGGATCAATGTAACCACAAAATGCATCAGCAATAACACTCACATGAGCCCCAATTATGTCTGTTTCTTTGTGGAATACTCTTTGTTCCTATCTTATTCAGATCCCTCACCACAACTATGTAGTGATTGTATGGCGGTCATCCAGGTGAATCTCATAGAATATGAGTTCCCTGATTGAGGCTGTTAATCTGGTCCAATCAGGTAGTCCTGGATGACAGATATAAAAAGGAGTGTCAGACATCCTGTTCACTCTGAAAGCTGGCCTGAGGGAGTTGGACCAGTACTAAGGACTCTCCACATGTGAATAAAAGGTGACTTGCCGATGGGTAACTGGCCTCTGTGGAGTTATTGTAAACTGTTTTTCCAGTACATTGATGACATCATCAGTGCTGCCTCCCTGGCTCATTCAGAATTGGAAAAATTTATCAATTTCACTTTCAATTTCCACCCTGCTCTTGCCTTCACCTGGTCCATGTCTGACTCCTCCCTTCCTTGATATTTCTGTTTCCATTTCTGGGATTAGGCTGGTCGCCAGTATCCATGTCATAACAGTCGACTCCCACAGTTACATGGGCTATACATCCTTACCTCTGCTTCCTGTAGGGACTCCATTCCATTCTCCCATTTTCTCTGTTTCCAGTGCATTTGTTCTAATGTTGCCACCTTCCACAAGAGTCCTCAGAAATTTTCCTCAACAGAGGATTGCCTGCCATTGTAGGAGCAAATTACTACAGATTTTGGAATTTGTACTGGAAACAAAAAATGCTGGAGATCACAGCGGACCAGGCAGCATCCATGGAGAGAGAGCAAGCTAACATTTCGAATCCAGATGACTTTTCATCAGGGCTGAAGTGAAGTGTGGAGGAAGCAGCATTTATGCAATAGTTGAGAGGTGGAGTTTGGAGTGCTGGGGGAGAAAGGACGTTGACAGTTCAGATTAAGTGTTTGAAATGTGAAAATGGCAGAACAATGATGTATCTAACTACCAGACTGGAAAGAGCAGACAGTCCCACTAGGGCGAGGGGAGAGAGGACATGGTGACAGAGAATGTAGCAAGCAAAGCTAAAAGAAAGGGAAGGAATGGCTTTACAATCTGAAGGTATTGAACTCAACATTGAGCCCAGAAGGTTGTAAACTGCTCAGTTTAAAGATGAGATATTGCTCCTCCAGTTTTTGCTATGAATCCCTGGAGCATTGCAGTATGCCAAGGACAGAGAAGTTGGCATGCTATGTTAAAATATTTGGCTACAGGAAGATCAGGGTCATGCTTGCGCATGTCTGTCATTGTGGTTGACAGGGCCCTTAGCTGTGTCCAACCCATTTCCTGCACTTCTGCCTTCACCTCTTCTCTTCCCTCCCACACAGCGGTAGGGTCCCTCTGGTCCTTCCCTTCCACACCACCAGCTTCTACATCCATTGTGGGCAGCACAGTGTCTCAGTGGTCAGCACTGCTGCCTTATAGCACCAGGGACCTGGGCTTGATTCCAACCTTGGGTGACTGTGTGGAGTTTGCACATTCTCCTCATGTCTGTTTGGGTTTCCTTTGGGTGCTCTGGTTTCCTCACACAGTCCAAAGATGTGCAGGTTATGTGGATTGGCTGTGCTAAATTGCCAACCGTGGCCAGGTGTATGCAGACTAGGTAGATTAGCAATGGGGAATGTGTGGTTACAGGGAAAGGGTAGGGGAGTTGGTCTGGGTGGATGCTCTTCAGAGGGTTGGTGTGGACTTGATGGGCCAAATGGCCTGCTTCCACGCTGTAGGGATTCTATGAAATACCAAATAATCATAAGCCACCATTCCCACCACCTCCAGCTGGATGCTGCATATTTCCTTCCTCTCCCTTGTCAAAATTTTGCAGGGGCAGTTTCCTTTGTGATACCCTGCTCCACTCTACCTCTACTCCCCACACCCCTATGGCATCTTCCCATGCATTTTCAGAAGGTGGAACACTTGCCCATTTGCCCTCCTCTCCTCACTCTTCAAGGCTCCAGGTGCACCTTCCAGGTGAAACAGCAATTTACCTGCGCTTCATTCAAACTGGTCAACTGCATTTGCTGCTCACAATGTGGTGTCCTCAACATTAGGGAGATGAAATGCAGACTGGAAGACCACTTTGCGGAACACCTATGTTCTGTCCTGAAAAGTTACCTTGAGCTTCTTATTGCCTGCCACTTGAACACAACAATGTGTTCCCTGGCCAACATCTCTATCTTGAGCTTGTTGTAATGCTTCAGTGAGACTTAGTCCAAGTTGGAAGACCAGCATCTCACTTTTTGCTTGGGGGCCTGCAGCATTCAGTATTCAATATCAAGTGCAATAACATTAGAGCCTGAATTCCTCCTTCCATGTCCTTTATCCATGTCCACAACCCAGGCCCTGTCCTAACATGGGCTGTTTTCAACATGGCCAACTCATTTTTAAATACTCATCATTCCCATTATCAGATTTTCCCACTTCCTGGCTTATTATCATCCATCCCTTTTTCCTGCATAACTTTCTTTCTCTCCCTTTGGGCTCTGTTTCCATCTTTTTCTCCACACAGCCCTGTCATGAGCTTACATACCACATTTCCCCAGCTACTGTCAATTCTGAAGAAGGGGCACTGGACTCAAAATATTAACTCTGCTTTCTCTCCAGAGATGCTGTTGAACTTGCTGAGTTTCTCCAGCAATTTCTGTTTTTATTCCATAATGACAAAGCCAAGTTTGTCCACTCTTGCTCATTTGAGCCACTGCTTGTTTAGTTCAGTTTCATACATAAAGTTTAGCCAAAAGAACTTTCTTCTGCTTCAATACGTGTATTTGTATTTTATTCTTTCACAGGCTGTGGGCTTCACTGGCTGGGCCAGCATTTATTGCATTTGTCTAATTGCTCAGGAGAAGGGGATGGTGATCTGTGTCTTTGAACCACAGGAGGTCCTACACAGTAGGTGTACCGACAGTGATGTTAGGAAGGGAAGTTCTGACTTTTGGCCCAGCAACATCAAGGTATTATGAATAATTTCAAATCAGGGCGGTGTGTCACTTGGATAGGAGCATGCAGTTGGTGATGCTCCCATTTATCTACTGCACTAGTCCTTCTATGTGATAGATGTCATGCGTTCAGAAGGTAATACCAAAGGGGCCTTGGTACAGTGTATCCTCTAAGTGGTACACACCGCTGCCTTTGTGCCTCAGTGGTGGAGGAAATAAATTTTGAAGGTTTTAAATAGATGCTAATCAAATCACTGCCTTGTCTTTGATGGTATCAAGCTTTTGAGTATTGTCAGACCCATCCAAGCAAGTGGAGATTTGTGTCTTGCAGATGGTGCTCAGACACTGAGAAATCAGGGGGTGAGCTACTTGTTGCAGAATTCCCAAGCTCTGACCTACTTGTGTCACCACAATATTTCTCTGGCAAGTCCAGTTACTGGTCAATAGTTTTGCTGACTTTTTGCTACTTTGCTGAGGATGAAGAATGGATTGATGTGGTGCAAAACGGTCAGGTTGTATTTGTCCTGTTTTAATTTCCTGGGGGATTTTCCACATTTTTGGATAAGTCTCATTCTCTCAGGATCACATTCTTAGCAGATGCCCAATATGTTTGGAACTGTAAAGATTGCCTCTTAATTTGTACTGCAACGCAGTATAGACATGGACTTCCCATCCATCCTAATTCCCTGCAGGCAGCCTTTGAAATGTATTGCTATTGTATCATGACATAGACAGAGTTGGATATCCCAACTTGATCGTTTCCAGCACTGAAATTGGAATACCCACCCTAATTGTGAGGGTGGAGACAAACAAAAGGTAACAAAAGGGTCAAAGATTTTGCGCACCAGAAATAACTGCCCCCCTGTCATCCCCAATCCTTTGCATATCTGGGTCTACCAATCAGGCATTGACTGAATACTAGGAGTGAGAGATGGGGGTTTTTAAGTGGTGATTAGTTGCCCATTTTGTTGTCAGGGTGAAATGACTATCCATTAGACTTTCTGCACTGGACTTATCTGAGAAAGAAAAGGGATGTCAGCATGATCTCCAACTGACACCCTCAGCCCAATTAAATGTCCCCCTACCTCAAAACTCTCATAAAAGAAGAGCATTAATTCTGCCCCACTAGTGTAATTATTCTATATTATGAGAATTTTTTATTTACTTGATTATTAGATTTATGGTATTGCTGATGTAGGGGAATGAAATTCTTTCTCATTTTATTGTCTGACATCAATAATCCCACATTGAGTCTAGCGCAATTAACTTCAATGTGTACCATTTTATTCTGTTCCAATGAAATTCATTAAAAGAGTACTTTTAAACACATTGCATTTAAACACACTTTTCACAACCACTGGCTATTTGGTTTTGGGATGTTGATTGAGCAATAAATATTTACCAGGACACAGGGACTACTCCCCTGCTCTTCTGCAAAGCATTGCTTTAGCTTCTTTTGTCTCTACAGGGAGGACGGAGACTCACTTTTAATTTCTCATCGGAAGGATGCGCCTGTAACAGCACAGCAACCCTTCAGTACTGCCGTGGAGTATTAACCTTGAGCTAATCCTAATTCTAATTCTAATTCTAACTCTTGGAGTGGGGTTTTAACCTCCGAAGCAAATATTCTACCAATTAAGCATGGCTGACACTAAATAATCAACTGAAGATGCGAAGGGTTATGGAGCAGAGGCTTGTATAGAGAGACTGGTCATTGATCAGCCATGGTTTCATTAAACAACAAAAAAGATTCTCTTGGTCTCAATGGCCCACTCATATTTATGTACAGATTGTTCATATTCCACATCAGCCATTTTGAAGCCCCTTTCTTTGTTAATAGATATCAATAGTTACTAACAAAATTAGAGACTAATTTTATTCCAAGTACATACCCACAATGAAATTGAGATAGTTGTAATCATTTGACATTAGAACCTCCTTCCTTGAATTAAAGCAAACCTTCCATTTTATCAATCTGCCTGGATTCAAACATGAACCATTTCAACTCCCCCTCCCATTCCTCAGACGACATGTCCATCCTGGGCCTCCTGCAGTGCCACAACGATGCCACCCGAAGGTTGCAGGAACAGCAACTCATATTCCGCTTGGGAACCCTGCAGCCCAATGGTATCAATGTGGATTTCACAAGTTTCAAAATCTCCCCTCCCCCTACCGCATCCCAAAACCAGTCCAGCTCGTCCCTGCCTCCCTAACCT
>NW_025974274.1:0-8586 GCF_021869965.1 Rhincodon typus
TCAAGGAAAGAAGCTTCCAATAAAAGTCAAATGAGGAATTTCCGTGAGGTAGAAGATAGCAGCAAGCCAGTCCTTTGAAAATTCCTCTCTTCAAATCCCTTCTGAAGAGGGGTCAGATGTGACCATTTCTTCACTGGTTATGCCAGTGCTCCTTGTTAGCTGCAGATATTCTTACAACAGAAAGCACAGCTCGACACCTGCCTGTTTGTTTTCTTGTGGAGAATTGCTACCAGGAGGGTGTTCCAGAGTCTGCAGATGTGTTTACTGACATCATGCCGGGTGTTAGTCACCCTGAGAGGTCTTATTTCCTGTCTGTTACTAAAAGCATAAGTTCCCAATTCTGCTGGAAAAATATGTCTGTAAGCAATAAACAAACTGAGGCAGCCTGTGCTGACAGTGGAAATGCAGGACAAATGTGAGTGTGTACTCACTCAGGAATGTGTATGCACGCAGTTCCAGATCCTCTTTTCTGTTCCATCATGTGCAAAGTCCACACTGTACATGTGCGGAGAACAAGCGTGACTTCGAAATGGGAATTGGACGGTGCTGGTGTGGGTGGGGTAGGGGGTAGGAGCAGAGAGAATGGACAGGTCTGCACACCACTGGGCTGATTTACACCCCATACCCTCAGGCCCAGTCCCTTCCCCCCAATACCCCAGCACAATCCGCTTTTTCTTTCTGCTGGTCATCTGTTCCCTCCCTGTCTCCAGAGTCTCAGGCAGCAGTGGGACCATCTCTCTATACGGCTATCGGCAATACTGATAGTCTCATGGATGCTCCACAGTGTCCTCAAGCATCACTCCAGCTCCAAAACCCAGGCATCCAGCAGTTGCAGCGATAGATACTTCCTCCACACGGATTGGTCCCAGGAGATAACTCTCCTCCTGACACCCCAGAGCCTGCCCATAATATGGAAGGCCCATGTCAGGCGTATGATGGAATATTCCCCACTTCCCTGGATGGGTGCGGCTCCCACAACACTGAAGCAGCTTGGTGCCATCCGTGACAAAGTTTCCCAGTTAATTGGCACCATTTCCACCCACTTCAACATTCACTCCTCAATGCATAGTGGCAGCAATGTCTACCATCTACAAGATGCATTGCAGGAACTCACCAAGTGCCAGTGCATGTGACAGTACCTTCCAAACCTGCGACCTTTAATACATTGAAATACGGGAAAGGAAATGCGTACAACAAATGGAAGAGATCCACCACCTCATCAACAACAGAAGAAGAAAACAACAATCAACGTCCATTTCTGGACGTTAGAGATGAGTGTTACACCAAACGGGAGTTCCAAACCTCAGTACACAGAGAAGCAACCCACACTGATCAAATCCTCAACTTCCCCAGTAACCACGCCAACATCCACAAATAAAGCTGCATTAGGACACTATTTAAATGGGCCACGACACACTGCAACACTCTGGCACTGTGCAGGAAAGGGGAAGGGCACCTATACAAAATCTGCGCTATGAATGGATATCCCCACAACTTCGCCCACAGATGCCTACTAAACAGACAACAACAGGAGGACACAGTACGCCACAACACACTGGCCACACTGCCCTACATCAGGAACATATCAGAACTGACAACAAGACTCCTAAGACCACTAGGAATCATGGTGGCCCACAAGTCCACAGCCAATCTATGACAAACACTCACAAGGATTAAAGACCCCATTCCCACAACATGCAGAACCAACGTGGTTTACTAAATACCATACAACGACTGCCACAAACATTACATCGGGAAGGAAACTAGCCATCAGAATACACAAACATCAGCTAACAGCAAAACGGCACGAGAAACTCTCCTTAATATCAGTGCACTCAGACAATGAAGGCCATCAGTTTAACTGGGACAACGTAACCATAGTAGCCCAAGCCACACGTTGGCATGTACAGGAATTCCTAGAGGCATGGTTCTCCACCCGTAATGCAATCAACAAACATATAGAATTGGACCCCATATACAAACCAATACAGATCAAAACCGGAAATGACATTACTCGCCATAACGGATCAAACAGGATAAATTCCAAGCAGAGTAGAATAACATCGCTTCATCGGAGGGTCCACTGACGATGTCACCTAGCATGGTGACGAAACATCTGAACGAAAGCAAGTCAACTCAGCGAGCAAGTCAACAACTTCAATAACAGATGTAATTTACTGATTCTTTGTGGAGAGATGCTTCAGAGAAAATGTTTAAATTGCTGCCACATTGTGTCCTGATGTGGAAGAGTAGCTGCCTGTTGATGACCAAGTAAACTTTAGAACATAGAACATAGAACATAGAACATTACAGCTCAGTACAGGCCCTTTGGCCCTCGATGTTGCGCCGACCTGTGAAACCAATCTGAAGCCCATCTAACCTAAACTATTCCATTATCATCCATATGTTTATCCAATGACCATTTAAATGCCCTTAAAGTTGGCGAGTCTACTACTTTTGCAGGCAGGGCATTCCACGCCCTTACTACTCTCTGAGTAAAGAACCTACCTCTGACATCTGTCCTATATCTATCACCCCTCAATTTAAAGCTATGTCCCCTCATGCTAGCCATCACCATCCGAGGAAAAAGGCTTCCACTGTCCATCCTATCTAATCCTCTGATCATCTTGTATGTCTCTATTAAGTCACCTCTTACCCTTCTTCTCTCTAACGAAAACAGCCTCAAGTCCCTCAGCCTTTCCTCATAAGACCTTCCCTCCATACGAGGCAACATCCTGGTAAATCTCCTCTGCACCCTTTCCAATGCTTCCACATCCTTCCTATAATGCGGTGACCAGAACTGTACGCAATACTCCAAGTGCGGCCGCATCAGAGTTTTGTACAGCTGCAACATGACCTCATGGCTCCGAAACTCAATCCCTCTACCAATAAAACCTAACACACCGTACGCCTTCTTAACAACGCTATCAACCTGGGTGGCAACTTTCAGTGATCTATGCACATGGACACCGAGATCTCTCTGCTCATCCACACTACCAAGAATCTTACCATTAGCCCAGTACTTCATTTAATACCAGACCAATGGTCTTGTTGGGTGAATAGCTCTTTGTGTGGGGAACAATTCTTGACCAAAATGATAGAAAGGTATTTAAACACAAGGTGAAGAGCTCCATTAGTTGCCCAACACTACTTCTTTTGTAAAAATGATCATGCCTAGGTCCTCACCTACCTTAGTCTCTTTGCCATGAATTACTGGCATGTTATTTGTGCCCTCCATTGTGAAGACGGACACAAAGTACCTGTTCAATATCTCAGCTAGTTCCTCATTTCCCATTTTTAAATCCCCCTTTTCATCCTGCAAAGGACCATTTTGTCTACCTTAGCTACTCTTTTTTGTTTTATATAATTACAGAAACCTCTGTTATCTGTCTTTCTATTCTGAGCTGGTTTAATCTTATAATCTATCTTACTTTTCTTTAAGGCCTTTTTGTGGTTTTCTGTTGATGTTTAGAGTTTTCCCAATCTTCCAGTTTCCCACTGGTCTTTGCCACTTTGTATGCCATGTCTTTCAATTTGATAGACCCCTTTACTTCCTTACACATCCGTGGCTGATTATCCTTTTTCCTACAGTCCTTCCTTTTTGCTGGTATATACTTTTTCTGAGAACTTTGAAAGATCACTTTGAAAGTCCTCCACTGTTCCTCAACTGTCCCACCATAGAGACATTGCTTTGAGTCTACTTTCGCCAACTCCTCCCTCATCTTATTGTGTTCTCCTTTGTTTAAGCACAGGAGTGTGTAATGCAATGCCTACGAGAATGTAAATGAGGAAGAGGATATAGAAAGGCAGCTTCTGAAACTGCAGTAAGCCAGATGGTGAAAACTGACCCTGAAGGAATTAATCTCCTGTTAGTTATGTTTAACAGAAGTTCAAAATTAATTTTCATTGAAGGAACAGAAAATTCTGAACTCAAGGTTGTGAACGAGTTAGGTGCTATGGTAATGGTGATCCAAGCTCATGATTTATACTGAATTAGAATTAGAATTTTGTTTTATTGTTACGTGTACTTAAGTACAAAAGTACAGGAGTGCAGTGAAAAATGTATAATGTCACCAAGCGTGGTGCCATCTCAAGTACAAAGTACATGGTTGCAAATCTTAGGCACAAAAACAGATCAGTTACAAAAATAGAGAAATAAAGAAAAAGGCAATAAGTTCTTCATTACAATTCTTCATAGAATATATGAGGGAAATAAAGAAATAAAGTTAAAAGATAAAGATGACAGTTCTTCTGTAGCCGGTAGTCACTCCACGCTGGGGGCTTCCCACGTGCGGTCTCCCCCCACCACCTCTCAATGTTGGGCCGTCCCCATAATGGGCTCACAATCTGTTGACGACCATCTGTGACAGGCTGGCTGTAACAGGCCCCAGTCTGACCACCATTGACCCCCCTGCTCCAGCTCCCAGCCCACAGACCACTCTGCTCTACTCTAGGTCCACTATGCAGTGGCCGACTGATCGCTGGGCGTCCAGCTCCGATCCGCACCCTCATCTGTTCCAATGCTCTGATGTCATCACCACCATTCTCTATGTAAGCCAGGATAAATATAACTTTAACAATTTAAAAAGAGAAGATCACAAAATGGAAAACAAATGAGCGGTGGAAGGAAAGGGCAAACCCTGAGCTGCATCTGGTATCTGCCAACTGCTCTGCCGCCATGTTGCCATTCTCAGGTGAACGACAATTGGCCCATTCTCCAAAGATATACAATGTCAACAAACAGTTTTTGACAGAAATTGATTTCTTTTGTAAAAATTACTCCTGCATTTCAATGTAGGATATTCATCAATATTTTTTTTTTTTGTAAAATGACTCCTGTTGTTAGTTCTGAACAATTATTCAGTCAGGATCTGAACTCCTAGATGTGCAGGAGAAGGACACTCTCTGCTCCGTTTCCAAAAGACCCAAGTAAACAAGTAATGAGGCCGATTTCAAGCAGAAAAAGGGACTCAACTGACAGAGACAATTCTGGGAGAAGTGAACTGTGATTGAGTAACTGGGAGTGAACTTCAATTCCAAGGTAAGGGTCCCTCTGGTGAACTGCCTGACATGGGGCTTTGTATTTCCCAGGACATGGTTGATGATGAGTGAGTCTGGTGAATCATGTTGGGTTTCACCTTTGAGAAGATCAAAGGGGCTGACACCCTTCATCAACGCTGCTAACCCCCACCCACAATGCTGAAGGCAGTGCTCCCACCTTAATGCTTAATATGGAAGGAGCGTCACTGGAGATGTTACCCAGAGACTGAACCAGTGAGGACCATCGCAATGCTCTGTCTGGGAAACAGAAACAATACGTTGGGTAAAGTCCTGTAGAACATTTGGAAACTTTGGGGGTTATTCCCCCAATGTGGATGAAAACCCTCTGTCATAAGGTCACCAGTGTCTGGGTGTCAGAAATAGAGAGCAGAGACCTCCCAGTCCCTGAATGACATTGGCACTGTAGAATCAGTAGGAAAAATATTATGAGATTGAAACATTACATCCTCAATATCAATAAAATGTAAGTCTGATTTTGAATGGATGCTGAAGAGTTTGTGAGGATTTAATGAATACACGATTCCAGTGGATCTCAATTGAGAGATGATCATTCGTTGAGTGTAAATTTGTTGCTGCTTGAAAGGCAAACCACCCCGAATCACTGCCAGGCACAAATTCAGCTTCTTTTTGTTCGGTTTTGCTTCACAGTTCCTGTTGTTTCATGCAAAAAGGACAGTTGCAACAATTGGAAGGTTTTGCACCATGTGATGCTCTCCCGTTGTGAAATGACAAGTTGTATGCTATATGGACATGAGGGAAAGATGAGCGCTGCCTTTGAGCAGGCTGTAAGATGGGATGATGCTCAGAGCAGCAAGCCTGGTCCTTACAGCTTGCAGTGAAGCAGACAGGTGAGGATGTAATGTGGCAAAACATTTATGAATTTGAGATTGGATTCTCACTGAAGTTTCACAGCGCACCGACGATGTGCACTCAGAAATGCTTCTTTCTTCTTTCCCGGCCCCAGCCCGTGTGCTGTGAAGGGCTATTCTTGGCTGGTAGTGATTGACCTGGTACACAGCTGGGCTTTAAATATGGAGCCAGCGGTGGAAACCTTCATCTCCCTGAGAGGGCGGTGTGTGTCAATTCCACTCCGTGAGGAAACAGTGAATGCAGCACTTAGTAACAAAGTGAAGAATATTTGATCAACTTGTCAGGGACCCTGTAAAGTGACTTTTTCAGTGTCAAAGCCATATCCTGGTAGACAGGCACTCAGCAGTTTTTAAAAGACCATTCTTCTGAGACAAACAATTGCAGGACCTGGACCTGCCACAAAAACCCCTCCCTCATGAGGATCGACATCCCATTTTTTCTGGAATGGTACAGTGACCCACCACAACGTGTACATGAGCCTGTCCCAGGAGGTTACCTTCTCAGAGACAGTAATCAAAGGGCTTGTTATGAAAACTCTCAGTACAGCCTTGAATGGCACAGAGTGCCCCACCCACAATATCCTGTTTATTAACAGTGACGTGGGCTCTAAGAAAACTGTCCCCTCCCTGTCTTATCCAGAATGTCTCTCCACTGAACATTTCTGTCGGCGGCTGTGCCAACTTGGCTGCAGTTATATGTAGTTCACTTGGGCTAAAGGGATAATTTTGGACTGACAAATGTTATTTAGCTTGTTGAATGCCTTTGGAAGAGTAGTGTCATGTCCCTGCTGTAACCCTTGGTGGGATATTCCTTGACTCCTGAGCTATATGTCACACAGTTCCTAGAGAATGTAGAAATGTTCTGAGCTGTAGGAACTTTAGCTCCAGTTTACAGCACAGTTTAATTGATAACTCCTCTTCTGGTCCTTTCGAATCTACCCTGTAAATTAGTCGATAAAGCTTCTCTCATCTTTCCATTATCATCTTTGTCGTTCATAAACCACATAAAGCTCAGGCAGGATTCCGATACATCGGTCCACTGTTTCTTCCATCTGCATCAAATGATGTCCTTTAAATGGACCAGGAACCACCATGTTAGCCTCCAGCAAGTCCTGCACCACAGCAGCTCCTCTCCAACGTGCAAAGAAAAGTAACTAACACTTAGGCTCATTTTACATTTGTGGGTTTCTATCATACATCCCCCTTGAGAATATTCACATATTTTCTCACAGTGTCAATCTATGATGAACATCAAAGCATTCAACAGACATTTAAACATTTTTTCACACCTCAACTTCTCAAAAATGGATGGCACAGAGGCTCAGTGCTTAGCACTGCTACCTTCACAGCTCCAGCGATCTGGGTTCAGTTCAAGTCTTCGGTAACACTGTGCAGTTTGCATATTCTCCCTGTGTCTGTGTGGGTTTTCACCATGAGCTCCAGTTTGCTCCCAGAGTCCAAAGATGTGCACGTTAGGTGGATTGCAGGTGCTAAATTGTAGCATGCTACAGGCAGAAATATATTTAGAAATAAAGTAACTTTGGAGTCAAAACTATTTTACAAGGTTTATATTTTAAATTGACAAAATTTTGAAATTATTCAATGCAATTCAAATAAATTTGCATTGTAATTTCTGGGACAAAAGTTCAATTTGTTTCAGAATGAAGCTTGGATTTGCAGCTTTCTAAATACAGTGATCTGAGAAGCACATTCATTTCTTTTAAAACCTTGCCTGATCAATGTGTTTGCAAATAAGGCAAGTTGCATTTACATAGTACCTTTAAAGATGTAAAGCTGGAGCAGAGATTTGGATGAGTTTAAGTTAATGTATGGTGGAAGATTCAAGGCCAGCTGGGATGGTGTGAGGATGGTTGAATGTGGAGCTCACAACATGGTGGATGAGGGCTCTGTTAGACAGGGAGATGGATGGAGTCAGTGGCAAAGGAAAGGTGATTGTGGTGGGATCAAAAATAATGGATTCAATCTTCAGAACTGTCAGTTGTAATTTTATTGATATTGTGAAAATGCACCGACAAGCACAAGCACAGCAGGTAGGCATGTCAGAAGCAGTCATTAAGCTGGATCAAAGGATGGAGGAATCAACCAACACTATCAGTCCCAGGCGGTGTGTCTGGCCGTCCCCTTGGAGAGGTGGGCAGCTGTCACTCAGACTCAGGCCCAGCCCACTCAGTGTCTGCTGGATATGGGCACTCCATCGCTGTAGCCATTGGTGCTCAGCATCACTGAGGAGGTGAGAGTGGGACGTGGCTACTGACATCACTCCAGGTTCCCCTTCATCTCAGGGAGACAGGATGGCGTCAGGAGGCACCCATAGAGAGGAGGAGCCTCACAGAAGATCCCTGGATGTTTCCTCTCAGGACACTCCAGTGATGTCTGACCTCTCCATGTCTCATCTGCCCAGTTACTCCTTAAAATAAGTCACCGGCAAGAAAATTCAGGGCAACTGTTGTCAATGTCATAAGACCATGAGAATGTCCGAGGTGTGTAATCTCATCTATATTTACGCTGCAGCGACACAGTGTTCGAGCTTCATTGTGGGTGGAGTATTCTGGCAGTAAGTCACTGTGATAGACACCCCACTCCCAATGAAGAGGCCCCCTTGCTCATTGCAGTCTATCTCCTCTCAGACCTACAA
>NW_025974275.1:0-8584 GCF_021869965.1 Rhincodon typus
CTTCTTCAGATTTCTGAAGAAGGGTCTAGGCCCGAAACGTCAGCCTTCCTGCTCCTCTGATGCTGCTTGGCCTGCTGTGTTCATCCAGCTCTACACCTTGTTATCTCAGATTCTCCAACATCTGCAGTTCCTACTATCTCTGAGAGTTTAATTACTTACTTGTTTACATCCAAGTGCACTGCCATGATCCTGATGGGTTACTAATGACTGGAAATTTAACTGGATCACTCACATAAATATCTGCTTTTGGTGAGGATCAGAAACTGGAAATTTTGCAGGCAATGCGTCAGCTCTGGACTCTCCATTGTGTAAATGTATGATGAATTTTTTCCACTAACCTCAAAAAATGCAGGTCCAAAATCACTCAAGAAGCTTGACACCATCTGGAATAAAGCAGCCTGGTTTATCAGCATCCCATTCACCAGCCTTAATCAGTTACGCCCACCACCATGAACATAACATAGCTGCAGGTGCACATGTACACCAACCCCTCCAAGTATCTCTCCATGTCACACACCATCCTAAGTTGCAACCATTCTTTCATCATTGTTGGGTCAAAGTCCTGGAAATCCCCACCTAACAGGACTAGGGGAATACTGTCACTTCACATACGTTCAAAAATGCCAGCACCTTCTCAGAGACAATTGAGGAAGCATAATGTGGGGGAAAATATTAGTTAATACAATCACCATGTAAAATAACACACTGCAAAATGTTTAGCTCCGTGACTCAGTATTAGGTTTACAGAAAATCAGATATTTGACCTTGGCAGCAATATCAACATCCTGTGAATTAAGAAATTTTGTTTTAAAAGCAAATATGTAACAAAGTAATTCTGTTAGTATAACATTATACTTAACACCAGCAGTTAGGGAATTTATAAGCATTTAATGACTTGTTCTGAATAATTTGTTCATTACTCTTAGAGCTGATTATTGTGTGAATTTCTGGAATAATATGAATTCAGAACTGGCAATACTAAATTGTGGTGAGTGGCAGAGCAGAAATAATCGATAATCTAAGATGAAGAAATATGGGTATGATGATCATAACATGATTGAATTTGGTATTAAATTTAAGGGTGAGAACAGAAAGTTCAAGCATGGTTAAACCTGAAATAACCTTAACCTTTTGAAGGAATGGGAAATGCATTGGCCACAGTAATCTGGTCTGAACTGTTAATTGTTAAACCTACAAGAGTGGGAATAGTTAAAGTATATGATATGAAAATAATCAACTTGTTTAGTTAGCCAACCATATTCAACAATAAGGTAAGGTATACAATGAGGCAAAAAGAAATATAGGGAAAAGTAGACATGATAGAGTCACCTAAAGAAACCACAGAACTACAGGAGGATAGTCAATGAGGTGCTAGTCTCAGAGGAGGACTCCTGTCTGAGCAAACTCCAGAACTCTATCCTAGGTGTCCATGAGGAAAGGGATGTATGTATTTGGATGAGCAAACATGGCATCAGTCAACAGCTGATGGTAAGCACATGCTGTCTGTAAATTGAATGATATCTTCCTCATAGTCTAGAAGGAACTGAAAGCAAAGAAAAGACGAGTGCTGTGTTGATCATGGCTGCAACAAGTAATGCAGTTAATCGGAAAAAGACGTTACACAAATCTGTGACAACTTCATGTACTGCCTTTCAGAGAACTGGGCCCATACACTCTAGTGGGAGAGTGAGGAATCCCATAGTGTCCCCTCCTATTTGCTCTCGCTGCATTTTCAGCTCTGTGTGCCCTGTGCTGCTTATCATTCTGTCGCTCCTTTCAGTTTGTGGCCACTAGCCCTTAAGCATTCAAAACATTCAACAGGCACTAAAAATACTCTTAAAAATACCCTCTGCAGCCAAAATCGACAATGTAAACACGGTAGGATGTCTCCCAAAATTTTCAGCTGATGTTTGAGAGCAGCTAAGGATGTTTTTTGCTACCGCACATGACCTTTCAACTAGGCTGCCTTTGAAGGGTGGGAAGGTGAAGAAGTGGCAGAAGCAGCATGATTCGGAGCAAATTAGGTGTCAGGGTGCCAGCAATGTAATTTACTGTTGATTTAAACACATTTGTTAGACTGGCAAAAATTGGAAAAGATGAACATCATCAGAATGTCAGTGTGGTTTTGTTTTAATTTCAAGCTGGTGCTGCCACAGATTATGCTGAAAATCAAGATGATGAAAGGGAATCAAGCCACCATAAATTTACAAGAAGAGAATTGAAGAAGTGTTGTAATAGAGAGAGTTTTGTTTTACTTCATTCACAGGATGAGGGTGTCGCTGGCTCGGCCAGCATTTATTGCCCATCCCTAATTGCCCAGAGGGCAGTTAGGAGTCAACCACATTGCTGTGGGTCTGGAGTCACATGTAGGCCAGACCAGCAATTTCCCTTCCTAAAGGACATTAGTGAACCAGATGAGTTCTTTTTTCCCCTCTGACAATCAGCAACGGATTCACGGTCATCATGAGATACTTAATTCCAGCTATTTGTGGAATTCAAATTCCACCACCTGCTACGGCAGGATTCAAACTTGAACTCCCAGAATGCTACCTGGGTCTCTGGATTAACAATCCAGCGATAATACCACAAGGCCATCACCTCCCTGCATGTGTTTAAGACATGAAATGCTGGACCAGGAACAGCTGTGGAAGTAAAATCTATAATAGCTTTCAAATTGAATAAATATTTGCATTTAACCACACAGTTGTGTTAGACTAAATTCAGGCACAGGGTTGCAAAGTTCTACAATTCTGCAGTGTTTAGCAAGAACCTTTAATCATGATAAACATTAAAATAATTTCATCTCACAAGGTGTCTACCTGCATAAAAATGAGCCTCCACCAGAGTCAGAAAACTCAGCTACAGTATAGTCAGAGATTTAAGTAGCAAAATTGACCAGAATGAAAATCCAGATCTTAAAACTATCAAATTGTCTTTAATCACAGTCAAACCTACATTACTCACTAAACATCACCCCATGAAGAAGTTAACCTAAACATGGCAGCAGTTTGGTTACAGCACCAGAGTATTGGTAGAACAGAACTTCTGCTTGTTGGTCTATCCTGCCAGGAAACCAATTGAAAACCTGAGGATATAGTCAATTCCACATTAGGACTGGGGGCTAGGATGACCTGGAATCACACAGGATGTTTGACCATAAGTGTGATCAGGATGGAGAGTAGGTGTGCAAGACTCACACACCATTCACTGAAAGATAGCATGGGATTGGAAAGAGCTGGCAATCCAACAATGACAGAGTCTGACCAATTAGCTTTCTCAACCCCGCCACAATACCTGGATATCTATTCACCAGAAAGTGGAAACTTTGGCTATGATTGTTAATGCTGGTTACAAAAGAGTCAGTTTGATTTGATTTGATTTATTGTTGTCACATGTACCGAAATACAGCAGCTTTTATTTGCTTTGGAAATTGATATGTCTATCTTGACATGTCTATGTCTAAGTACAGTGAAAAGTTTTGTTTTGCAAGCAGTACAAGCAGATCGAAACAAACAATGACACACAGATCGTAGAGTGCTTAGACAGAGTGAGGCATAAAAGGTTATGGCTGCACGGGAGATGCACAAAGCAAGACCAACATGAGCAAGATCAGTAATTATTTGAAGGTAGAGAGGCCCATTCAGCAGTCTAATAACAGCAGGGTAAAAGCTGTTCTTCAATCTGTTGATGCCTGTGTTCAAGCTTCTGTATGTTCTGCCTGATGGAAGAGGTTAGAAGAGAGCACTACCAGGGTGGGAGGAGTCTTTGATGATGTTGACAATCTTACCATAGCAGACTGTACTCAGACAGGTCCCCTGGGTATCTCTGGCCTGACCATAACCAAGCCCTTGTAGCACATGCAAACTGTGTCCATAGCTGACAGCACCTGACCCTCTAATAGAGAGCCTCCTGTATCCCCACCCCCGGACTAGACTGAGGACTAGCACCACCCCCCCAACTCAGATTCTTACAAGGCCATTTGGTTCAAAGAACGTGCAGTGTGTTTGCCAGGAGCTGACACATACTGTAGGCATGATGTTGTTGTTTTTAATTCATTTACGGGATGAGGGCATCACTGGCTAGTCAGCAATTATTTCCCTTCCCTAATTGCCCAGAGGGCAATTATGAGTCAACCACATTGCTGTGGGTCTGGAGTCACATGTAAGGATGGCAGTTTCCTTCCCTAAAGGACATTAGTGAACCAGATGGGTTTTTCCCAACAATCAACAATGGATTCAGGTCATCATTAGATTCTTAATTCCAGATATTTATTGAATTCAAATTCCACCATCTGCTATTGTGGGATCCAAACCTGGGTCCCCAGAACATTATCTGGGTCTCTGGATTAACAGACCAGCAATATTACCACTGGATCATCACCTCCCCACGATGTCCCTGGACATTTAAAGCCTGCACTGACACTGTTTCTCTCTCATCACCGTGAAATGAAGTTGGGGCTGAAAATCTCTGGGCTTTGCTCTGGACTTCACACATGCTGCTGTGACCTCTGCCTGAACTGGGCGTTCCTCATCTTCTGTGGTGAGTTGTTGCCTCAGTGTGCTGTACATAAAGTTGACCCTCCACCCCACCTCTGGACAGGTCCTTAATGATAGGCAGTCGGTCTGTGTGTCTATTAAAAAGAGCACAAAAAGGTCATTATGGCAGTCATGATAACTTTTGGTTCTAGCTGAAGCATCAACATGCTAAGAGGCAAGGCAAGGCACGGATGCTGCAAGCGTATAGGTAGGTCCTAAGTGGGTGAACGCTAAGAGAACAAATGCACAGCTCTGAGATGTACACTGATCCAGTCCTTCAGCTGTGTATCTACTCTGATTGCAAAGTGTCCTTGCAGCACCATTGCAATGATAGTTATTGGTGTGTCCTGTAATACAGGCCTGAGCTTCCTAAGGACCGAAGGTGCTATGGTGGTCATCAGGGGCGGGCAGATATCAGATGCTAACGTTGGTTGATGAGGGTGCTGGTGGCTGGTGCAAATGGGTTGTGCACTGAGATGCTGTTTGGTGTTGAGCGACCTCACCCTGCGATAGGAAGGATGTTATTAAACCCGTGAAGGTTCAGAAAAAATTTACCAGGATGTTGCCAGGATTGGAGGGTTGAGTTATAAAGAGAGGCTGGATGACTGAGACTTTTTTCACTGGAGTGTAGTAGGTTGAGGGGTGACCTTAAAGAGGTTTGTAGAATCATGAGGGGCTTATATAAGATGAATGGCAGATATCTTTTCCCTAGCATGGGGGATTTCGAGACTAAGGGACATATTTTTAAGGTGAGAAGAGAAAGATTTAAAAAAGAAATAAGAGGCAATGTTTTTATACAGAGAGTGGTTTGTGTGCGGAATGAACTTCCAGAGGAAGTGGTGAATGCAGGTACAGTCACAACATTTAAAAGACATTTGGATAAGTACATGAATAAGAAATGTTTGGAGAGATTAGGGGCCAAGCACAGACAAATGGGACTAGTTTAGTTTGGGATTATGTTCAGCACAGACTGGTTGGACCAAAGGGTCTGTTTCTTTGCTGTATGGCTCTATGACTCTATAACATGCAGTCTTCACACAGCCAACAGCAAGCTGAAATCACCAAGTACCTGCTCTGACTCCTACGTCGACAGTTCTCAAGGTCTATCTTGTCTGGCACCTTTGGTAAAATAGGGAGTTGAATATTAATGAGGCAAATTTTGATATTAACAGATGTTTAACAGTTCTTTAACTGGCAACTCACTGCTGCCGAGCAAGAAACATCCCACTCCACTTGCCAATTGCATAAAAAAATACAAAAGGTTGCTTCCAACCTCATGATAAACCTCATTGGAATTCTCGGCCACAAATCTCACCTCAGCCCATGTTGCTTTGGCCCCCGAAATCACTGCTAGTAGTTTATGTGGCCAATGAGACAGAATTTCCTAGTTAGACAATCAGACTCATTAGTGAGGGATTGCCAATGATGTATAGCTTACAGTAAAGATTATCTAAAGAGCATGAAGATTTAAAAAAGCACATCTTGAACCAATATTTTTAACAGTAGACAAAGGAATGAGCAAAAACAGAAGTTGCTGGAAAAGCTCAGCAGGTCTGCCAGCATCTGTGAAGAGAAATCAGAGTTAAATTTTCAGGTCTGGACCTGAAACGTTAACTCTGATTTCTCTTCACAGATACTGCCAGACCTGCTGAGCTTTTGCAGCAACTTCTGTTTTTGTTTCTGATTTACAGCATCCACAGTTCTTTCGGTTTTTAGAAAGGAATGAGCAAACTTTGCAGTTCAGTAAACATATGTTCATGTCCATTCTGACTTATTCAGATTTATCAAGGATTGATCTATTGTAAAGTATGAGGTAATATGTGTACTAAAATTTTGGATGGCTGATCCTTCAAAATAAATTAAATTCAAGGGCGTTCAATAGCTCAGAGTGTTGAGAGCTTGATTCTAAACAGGTTTTTGCAAATGCAAATGCTGTCACTGAACTTTATGAAGCTAGGTAATTACTTTCAGCTATTGACTGAGGAAACACATGAACCGCAGATGGCCCATCTGAAGGTGAAGCAACAAAAGAAGCATCCAACAACCTGTTTGAATTACATATGCTACTGCCCAATTATAGTATCAATAACCATAAATATACAGCAATATCCAACAGATCGTCACATTTACCCAGCAGCACATATTGTTTCCCCTGCTTGTCCTGCAGCTAGTCTTGTGTTATATTGACTTCCCAGGTTGAGACCTCATTTTTAAATATGCCTGATGCTTCTGCTAGCAGTGCCCAACTGCATATTCATTGAACCAGAATTCACCTGCTGATTTGATTGTAATGGTCGAGTGGGATTGTACCAGGTCCTGAGGTTATAGGTTTTGGTTGAATTCAGTTGCGATGCTGCTGATAGCCTGAAGATAAATTTTGAATTCTAGATTTGTTTGGAAAATCCCATTTAGCGTAGTGGTGGTGCCACATAGCACATTGGAGGGTATCGTCAATATGAACATGGGGGTTTCCTCTCCAAAAGGACTGTCCAATTGTTAATCCTCCCAGTACCATCATGGACAGATCAATTTGTGGCAAATATTATTGGTGTCAATGAGGCCAAGTACATTCTTCATTCTTGTTGGTTGCCACACCAATTGCCACAAACCCAGTCCAGTAGTTAGATCTTTTAGATCTCGGTCAGTAGTGGAGCTGTCGTGATGAACTATTGGTGATGAACGTCGATGACCCCCCTCTCAGAGTATGTTCTGTGCCCCTACCACTCTCAGTGCTTCATCTTGTTGGTGTATATAGTTGTTAGCAGGAGATTTCCCTGCCCGTGTTTGACCTAATGACAAAGATATAAGTGGAAATTGAAGTATTTCTGATATGAAAACCAAGTGTGTGTTTTGAAAGTACAGTTTGAACAAAAAACGCTGAAAGAAGTAACCTACTATAGAAAAAGGGAATGACAGTTTGCAAGTGATGTCTTCTGAGGTCAGACAATCAAGTAGCTCAAAGTTCTTTCGAACTGTATAAAATACAGATGATAACAGTCATTTAGACAATAATGATAAAATTGCAGTGAACAGATCTGAAAATTCCAACATCAGCTATACTTTGCTTTTCTTATAACCGAATGACTGTTTTCCTCTGAAGTAATTACCCTCAACAGTAACATTTTATTTTGGAACTCACACATACTCTTATCTGGAGTTTCTGATACATAAACTGCATGCTCTGCATTCTTGCTGCACACAAATTATCTGTTCAATTATCATTTTCCTTTAGCCTTTAACTCAATTCAGGCTGAACTACCAAAAAAATGAAATAAAATGATTCTCATTTTAAAGGGATAATACTTCAGTATTAGATCAGGTTGGGGTTGGAAACCTTTCTCAATCTATAAAGAATTTCTGTTCTTTGGCTCAGTGGTTAGCATTGCTGCCTCTTAGCACCAGAGACCCAGGTTTGATTCCACCCTCACATGACTGCGTGCAGTTTGCACATTCTCCCTGTGTCTGCGTGGGTTTCCTCCCACAGCCCAAAGATGTACAGGTTAGGTGGATTGGCCATGTTAACTTGCTCATAGTGTCCAGGGATGTGCAGGCTAGGTGGATTAGGCATGGGGAATGAAGGGTTACAGGGATGAGGGGTGGGTCTGGGTGGGAAGGTCAGTGTGGACTCAATGGGCTGAATGGCCTGCTTTTACTCCATAGGGATTCAATGAGAATGTCTTTGATTAATGCTGCAGTAAGTTAGTGAAGCAACAATCTTTTGACCTTCTAAAGCACAATTCTTTTCAGCTTGAGTTAACTTTTGAGGCACAAAATATCTAAAGATACTTCAATTTATAAACTACTTTAATTAAAACCTAAATCCACTGTCAAAATATTAAGCAATACAACTTAAAATTTCTGATCTCATTCTAAATTCATTGTTGTTAATTAAGACTAGATTAAAAGTAATAAACATATAGAAACAGTGGTAATTGGGAATGTGAGATAGCAAGAACTGCAGATGCTGGAGTCAGAGATAACAAAGTGTGGAGCTGGAGGAACACAGCAGGCCAGGCAGCATCAGAGGAGCAGGAAAGCTGACGTTTCTG
>NW_025974276.1:0-1272 GCF_021869965.1 Rhincodon typus
ATACTTGGCTCAATGAAATACATGTAAATAACATCCAGGACTGAAACAAGGCTTAGAAAAACAACAGCAAACACCATGACCAGTGACTTCAATCTCAACATCAGAAAACGTCAGCCTGAAGCTGAGAAAACATTGGGCGCCATGCAAGCAAAGGGTCAGTTCTGAGGGAGTGCCACACTATCAGAGGGGCAGTACTGGAGGAGTGCCACACTATCAGAGGGGCAGTACTGAGGGAGTGCACCAGTATTAGAGGCTTCGTGCAAAGGGAGAACTGCACTTTCGGAGTGTCACGACTGAGGGAGTGTCAGACTGTCAGAGTGTCAGTACTGAGGGTGTGCCACACTGTTTAAGGTTTCATTACTGAGGGCGTGCTGCACTCGCAGACAGTACTGAGGGAGCACCATACTATCTGAGGGTCAGTGCTGAGGGAGTACCACACGAGAGCGGGTCTGTATGGAGGGAGTGCCGCACTGTTAGATGTACAGTACCAGTGGAGTGCCCACTCCTGAGGGATTGCTACACAGTCGGTGGAACAGCACTGAGGGAGTGCCGCACTGACAGATGGCCAGTCCTGAGGGTGGTCCGCACTGTGGGAGAGTCAGTGCTGAGGGAGTGCCACTCTATCAGGGTGACACGACTGAGGGATTGATGCACGATCGGAGGTTCAGTGCTGTGGGAATGCACTGTAAAAGTGTCAGTACTTCGGGAGTGCCAGGCTGTCAAAGTGTCAGTATTGAGTGAGTGCCACTCTCTCAGATTGTCAGCACTGTCAGAGTGATGCACTGTGAAGAGGATCAGTACTGTGGGAGTGACGCACTATCGGCGTGCCAGTACTGAGGCAGTGCCACACTGCCAGAGAGTCTGTACTGAGAGAGTGCCACACTGTTGCAGGGTCAGTACTGAGGGTGTACCACACTGTTGGAATGTCAGTTCTGAGGGAGTGCCACACTATCTGAGAGTCAGTGCTTACAGTGTGCACACTATCAGAGGGTCAGTGCAGAGGGAGTACCGCACTAGAGCGGGTCTGTACTGAGGAGGTGCCACACTGTTTAGATGTACAGTACTGGTAGAGCGCCGCATAGTCGGAGGGTCACTACTGAGGCAGTCGGTGGAAAAGCACTGAGGGAGTGCCGCACTGACAGAGGGCCAGTCCTGAGGATGGGCCGCACTGCGGGAGAGTCAGTGCTGAGGGAGTGCTGTACTATCGGTGGATCAGTACTGAGGGAGTACCACTCTATCAGGGTGTCACTACTGAGGGAGTGCCACTCTATC
>NW_025974276.1:1372-2663 GCF_021869965.1 Rhincodon typus
GTCAGCACTGTCAGAGCGCTTCACTGTCAAGAGGATCAGTACTGAGGAAGTGCCGCACTATCGGAGGGTCAGTGCTGAGGGAGTTCCGCACTTTCGGAGGGTCAGTGCTGAGGGAGTTCTGCACTTTCGGAGTGCCAGTATTGAACCAGTGCCACACTGTCAGAGAGTCTGTACTGAGAGAGTGCCACACTGTTGCAGGGTCAGTACTGAGGGTGTGCCACACCGTTGGAATATCAGTCCTGTGGGAGTGCCACACTATCTGAGTGTCAGTGCTTAGGGTGTGCAGCAATATCGGAGGCTCAATACTGAGGGAATGCCACTCTGTCAGAGAGTCGGTACTGAGGGTGTGCCACACTGTTAAAGTTTTCAGTCGTGAGGGAGTGCTGTACTTTCAGACGGTCTGTACTGAGGGAGTGCCACACTGTCAGCGGGTCAGTGCTGCTGGACTGCCTCATCTTCAAAAGGTCTGTGCTGAGGGAGAGCCGGTCTTTCGAAGGGTCAGTATTGAGGCAATGCCAAACTGTGAGACAGTACTGAGGGCGCACTCTCAGAGGGACAGTATTGAGGGAGTGCCATGCTATCAGAGGGTGTGCTGCCCAATTGGAGGGTCAGTCGTGAGGGAGTGCCACACTATCAGCGGGCAGTGCTGAGGGAGTGCCACTCTGTTGGAGCATCACTACTGAGGGAGTAACACACTGTCGGAGGGTCAGTGATGAGGGTTTCCAACACTTCAGATGGTCTGCACCGAGGGGATGCAATTCTATCTGAGAGTCAGTGCTGAGGGGATGTCGCAGTTTCGGAAGGTCAGTGCTGTGGGAGTTCAACATTCTCAGATGGTCAATATTGAGGGTGTGATGCACAATCGGAGGATCAGTACAGAGGGAATGCCGCACTGTCGGTGGATCAGTAGGGAGGGTGAGCCGCACAATCGGAGGGTCAGTGCTGATGGAGTACCGCAGTAGAGCGGGTCTGTACTGAGGAAGTGCCACACTGTTAGATGTACAGTACTGGTAGAGCACCGCATAGTCGGAGGGTCACTACTAAGGCAGTTGGTTGTAAAGCACTGTGGGAATGCCGCGCTGTAAAAGTATCAGTACTTAGGGAGTGCCACTCCCTCAGATTGTCAGTACTGCCAGAGCGCTGCTCTGTCAAGAGGATCAGTATGAGGGAGTGCCGCATTTTCGGATGGTCATTGCTGAGGGAGTTCCACACTTTCGGAGTGCCCGTATTGAGCCAGTGCCACACTGTCAGAGAGTCTGTACTGAGAGAGTGCCACACTGTTGCAGGGTCA
>NW_025974276.1:3163-3907 GCF_021869965.1 Rhincodon typus
GGCTTAGTGCAAAGGGAGAACTGCACTTTCGGAGTGTCAGTACTGAGGGTGTGCCACACTGTTTAAGGTTTCATTACTGAGGGCGTGCTGCACTCTCAGACAGTACTGAGGGAGCGCCATACTATCTGAGGGTCAGTGCTGAGGGAGTACCGCACTAGAGCAGGTCTGTATGGAGGGAGTGCCGCACTGTTAGATGTACAGTACCAGTGGAGTGCCGCACAGTTGGAGGGTCACTACTGAGGGATTGCTACACAGTCGGTGGAACAGCACTGAGGGAGTGCCGCACTGACAGAGGGCCAGTCCTGAGGGTGGTCCGCACTGTGGGAGAGTCAGTGCTGAGGGAGTGCCACTCTATCAGGGTGACACGACTGAGGGAGTGATGCACGATCGGAGGTTCAGTGCTGTGGGAATGCACTGTAAAATTGTCAGTACTAAGGGAGTGCCAGGCTGTCAAAGTGTCAGTATTGAGTGAGTGCCAGTCTCCCAGATTGTCAGCACTGTCAGAGTGATGCACTGTGAAGAGGATCAGTACTGAGGGAGTGGCGCACTATCGGAGTGCCAGTACTGAGGCAGTGCCACACTGCCAGAGAGTCTGTACTGAGAGAGTGCCACACTGTTGCAGGGTCAGTACTGAGGGTGTACCACACTGTTGGAATGTCAGTTCCGAGGCAGTGTCACACGATCTGAGAGTCAGTGCTTACAGTGTGCACAATATCGGAGGGTCAGTGCTGAGGGAGTACCGCA
>NW_025974276.1:4407-4988 GCF_021869965.1 Rhincodon typus
TGACCCTGCAACAGTGTGGCACTCTCTCAGTACAGACTCTCTGACAGTGTGGCACTGGTTCAATACTGGCACTCCGAAACTGCGGAACTCCCTCAGCACTGACCCTCCGATAATGCAGCACTCCCTCACTACTGATCCTCTTGACAGTGAAGCGCTCTGACAGTGCTGACAATCTGGGAGAGTGGCACTCACTCAACACTGACACTTTGATAGCCTGGCACTCCCTAAGTACTGACACTTTTACAGTGCGGCATTCCCACAGTACTGAACCTCCGATCGTGCATCACTCCCTCAGTCGTGACCCTCTGATAGAGTGGTACTCCCTCAGTACGGATCCACCGATAGTACAGCTCTTCCTCAGCACTGACTCTCTCCCGCAGTGCGGCCCACCCTCAGGACTGGCCCTCTGTCAGTATGGCACTCCCTCTGTGCTTTTCCACCGACTGCCTCAGTAGTGACCCTCCGACTATGCGGCGCTCTACCAGTACTGTACATCTAACAGTGTGGCACTTTCTCAGTACAGACCCGCTCTGGTGCGGTACTCCCTCAGCACTGACCCTCCGATATTGTGCACACTGTAA
>NW_025974276.1:5488-6486 GCF_021869965.1 Rhincodon typus
CAGTCCTGTGGGAGTGCCACACTATCTGAGTGTCAGTGCTCAGGGTTTGCAGCAATATCGGAGGCTCAATACTGAGGGAATGCCACTCTGTCAGAGAGTCAGTACTGAGGGTGTGCCACACTGTCAGCGGGTCCATACTGAGAGAGTGCCACAGTTTTGGAGGGTCATTGCTAAGGGAGTACTGCCCTATTGGACGGTCACTACTGAGGGAGTGCCACACCATCAGACAGTTGGTACTGAGTGAGTGCCGCATTGTCAGAGGGTCACTATTGAGGGAGTGCCATCCTGGCAGTGTCAGTACTGAGGGTGTGCCGCACTGTTAAAGGTTTCAGTACTGAGGGTGTGCCGCACTGTTAAAGGTTTCAGTACTGAGGGTGTGCCGCACTGTTAAAGGTTTCAGTACTGAGGGTGTGCCGCACTGTTAAAGGTTTCAGTACTGAGGGAGTGCTGCAATTTCAGACATTCTGTACTGAGGGAGTGCTGCACTATCAGAGGGTCAGCGCTGAGGGACTGCCTCACCTTCAGAAGGTCGGTGCTGAGGGAGTGCCGCTTTTTCAGATGGTCAGTAATGAGACAGTGCCAACCTGTAAGAGCGACAGTACTGAGGGTGTACTGCATTGTCGGGGGGTCAGTAGTGAGGGAGTGCAACACTATCAGCAGTCAGTGCTGAGGGACCGCCACTCTGTTGGAGGGTCACCACTGAGGGACCGCCACTCTTTTGGAGGGTCACTACTGAGGGAGTGCAACATTGTCGGATGGTCAGTGCTGAGGGTGTGTAACATGTCAGATGGCCTGTACTGAGAGATTGCGAGTGTATCAGAGGGTCAGTGCTGAAGGGGTGCCGTAGTTTTGGAGGGTCAGTGCTGTGGGAGTTCAACACTCTCAGATGGTCAGTACTGAGGGTGTGCTGCATAGTCGGCGGGTCACTGCTGAGGGAGTGCCACACTGTCAGAAGGTCTTTGCTGAGGGAGTGCCACACTGTTGGAGGGTCAGTAGTG
>NW_025974276.1:6986-8021 GCF_021869965.1 Rhincodon typus
GAAGGTCTTTGCTGAGGGAGTGCCACACTGTTGGAGGGTCAGTAGTGAGGCACTGCCACACTGTCAGAGGGTCAGTACTAAGTGTGTGCTGCACTATCAGAGAGTCAGTACTGAGGGTGCGCCGCACTTTCAAACGGTCTGTACTGAGGGAGTGCTGTATTATCAGAGGGTCAGTGCTGAGGGACTGCAACACTATCAGTGGGTCAGCGCATAGGGAGTGCTGCACTGTCAGAGGGTCAGTACTGAGGTAGTAACCCACTGTCAGAGGGTCACTACGGAGGGAGAACACACTATCAGAGGGCCAGTAATCAGGGTGCGCCGCACTATCGGAGCATCAGGAGTGAGGGAGTTCCACACTCTCGGAAGATGTGCTGAGGTCATATCACAGTTTCAGAGGGTCATTGCTGAGGGAGTGCAACACTATCAGATGGTTAGTATTGAGGGTGTGCTGCACTGTTGGAGGGTCAGTGCTGAGGGAATGCTACTGTCAGAGGGTCGGAAGTGAGGCGCTGATGCACTGTTAGAGGGTACAGTACTGAGGGATTGCCACACAGTCGGCGGGTCAGTACTAAGGGAGTGCCGCACAGTCAGAGGGCCCATACTGAGAGAGTACCACAGTATTAGAGGGTCAGTGCTAAGGGAGTACTGCTCTATTGGACGGTCATTACTGAGGGAGTGCCACACCATCAGACAGTCGGTACTGAGTGTGTGCTGCACTGTCAGAGGGTCACCACTGAGGGAGTGGCCATTATCAGAGGGTGAGTAATGAGGGTGCACCGCACTGTCGGAGCGTCAGAAGTGAGGGAGTGCCACACTGTCAGATGTTCAGTGCCGACAGAGTGCCGCAGTTTCGGAGGGTCAGTGCTAGAGGAGTGCCGCACAATCGGAGGGTCAGTACTGAGGGAGTGCACCAGTTTTAGAGGCTCAGTGCGAAGGGAGTACCGCACTCTCGGAGTGTCACTACTGAGGGAGTGCCATCCTGTCAGTGTCAGTACTGAGGGTGTGCCGCACTGTTAAAGGTTTCAGTACTGAGGG
>NW_025974276.1:8031-8583 GCF_021869965.1 Rhincodon typus
TCAGTACTGAGGGTGTGCCGCACTGTTAAAGGTTTCAGTACTGAGGGAGTGCCGCACTGTTAAAGGTTTCAGTACTGAGGGAGTGCTGCACTTTCAGACATTCTGTACTGAGAGAGTGCCGCTCTATCAGAAGGTCAGAGCTGAGGGACTGCCTCACATTCAGAAAGTCTGTGCTTAGGGAGTACCGCTCTTTCGGAGGGTTTGTAATGAGGCAGTGCCAAACTGTGAGAGCACCAGTACTGAGGGTGTGCCGCACTCTCGGAGGGTCAGTAGTGAGGGAGTTCCACGCTATCAGAGGGTCAGTGCTGAAGGAGTACTGCCCGATCGGCAGGTCAGTACTGAGGGAGTGCTGCATTGTCGGGGGGTCAGTAGTGAGGGAGTGCCACACTATCAGCGGTCATTGCTAATGGAGCGCCACTCTGTTGGAGGGTCACTACTGAGGGAGTGCCAAACTGTCGGATGGTCATTGCTGAGGGTGTGCAACACATCAGATGATCTGTCCTGAGAGAGTGCGAGAGTATCAGAGGGTCAGTGCTGAGGGGGTGCCGCAGT
>NW_025974277.1:0-8582 GCF_021869965.1 Rhincodon typus
CTCCGCTGATACTGCCTGGCCTGCTGTGTTCCTCCAGCTCCACACTGTGTTATCTCTGACTCCAGCATCAGCAGTTCTTACTATCTCCATGTAAACGTAAAAAGTTTTCACGTCTTCAAGTGTCCCTAGTAGAGACAGCATTGTGATGTTAATATGTTTTAATTGTAGTGAGTCATCATAGATTTTTCTCCTTTCAAGCTATGTTGACTCTGACAATGTACAACCTTGCGTATTTGTCCACATGCATTTTTTCAATGGAGAAAGCACTATCATGTCATGAAAATGTTATAAAATGCCTTATCAGTTGGTGTTGTAATTGTTTGTCCCTGTCATTTGAATGGTTCTTGCTTATATAAAATAAACTGGTTTTCACATTAGAAAAAAGAAATCTGCACCTAGTTGCTTGCCTAAATTGACAGGCACTCTGGCTTGAAATTTAAGTGTGCATATTGTTTTACATAAGATGTACAAATTTTAAAACAAAGTATTTTCAAGACAAGTTTAATTTAACTACAATTTGACTTAGTAAGGAAATAAATGCCAACACTTATCAGTTAGTTGAAGTATCTTAAAATTAAACTTTATTCTGTTTGACTTTCAAAAAATGTTAAACAGGCACTAATTATGTTACATTGAATCCTAGCAAAATAGTGATACATTCTCAATGAAAATTGCTACACATTCTTTTGACAAACAATACTCCAGATTCTTACCGAGTCACACAATGTTCACTTTTCTTGAGTGACTACCAGTAGCCTATACAATTATAATTGCAAGCCTCATAAATACACAATTTTTAGAAATTGCAATCTTTCTTTTCAACCATGTCCTAGCTTCTTGAAATTGCAGACTTAATTTTGTTGCCCAGGGAGACAATGGCCTAATGGTATTATCGCTGGACTGTCAATCCAGAGATCCAGATGACATTCTGGGGTCCCAGGTCCCAAACCCACCATGGCAGTCGGTGGAATTTGAATTCAATAAAATATCTGGAATTTAGAATCTAGTGATGACCATGACCCATTGTTGATTGTCGGAAAAAACCCATCTGGTTCAGTAATGTCATTTAGGGAAGGAAACTGCCATCCTTACCTGGTGACTCTGAGCTGCCCTCTGGGCAATTAGGGATGGGCAATAAATGTTGCCTGGCCAGTGATGCCCTCATCCTGTGAATGAATTAAAAGAAAATATCTTAGTTTCCTTTACAAACCTAAGGTCATTTACTATCTATCTTCATAACTCTGAAGGAAGCTTAATATTTCAAACATGTAGTAACATCTCGACTTGTTTTTCTATCATAATTCAAAATTCACGACCATTCCACTGCCTTCTTATGAGCCCCAATAATAGTTGGTGGGATCAAATAGAGTTGCAAGATTTTCTTAATAATATCCATTCTGCGTCTGTTCTGGGTAATCACAGGCATTGTTAACAGTTGAATGTCTGCAATAAAACCTGTCCCATACTTGAATTTATAATTACAAGCTCCTTGCTCATTTTATAGCATATATCCTGCTTGTAGGAATGCACCACACAAACACTTCAAACTGATTATCTGTTAAGTGCTTGCTCAAAAAGGCAAGCTATTTTCCACTTACTTAACCATTGTGTTCTCATAAAGGTCAAGCTATAAAACTCAACAGTGGCCAATTTGACTTAATCCCATTGTGTCTTATGTCTATTCTCAAAGCCCAACAGGCATAACTATAGTTATGATAAAAATGAGAAATTAATTATTTACATTGCCAAACCAATTATACCAGTATGTATTGTAAGTAGTCTGTTGTTTGGGCAGTTGTGACCATTCTGAATGATTTGCTGAGTCTCAAGCACTAATGGGATTCTGTGTAGTAAGAATGAGTAGCAGTATCAAAAGTTTGCAATAACAGATCTTCCCTTTGACATGAAAACTGGTGTGTTGAAACAGCAAAATTATATGAATCACAGGGTGTTTTTTTCATATGTCAGAATGCATTTTATGTGTTAATTAAACTGAGTTTTTTATTGGATGGTGAGAGGTTTATTTTACCCCAATAATGTATTTTTCATTGATATAGCAGGTCAGTAAAGGACCTTGTATACATCATGTATACAAGGTGAGTGGCTATGGAGGAAACAAATGGGAGATAGAGGTGGCAAGAGGATCATCTAGGTGATCTAAGTTGGCATGAAAGGCATGAATGGTCCTAGGGAGAGCTGGCATGAGCAATCTGAGAAGGCATTGGCAGGCAAAGGGAATTGGATGAGAGTGTGAGAAAAGTGAAGAATCAGATTTAGGGGACTTTAAGTGTTGTTGGGAGCTGTAATACTCTGTAATACTTTCCATCCAGCCCAATCTTTTCTCACACACTATTGTATCTCATAAATGCACTGTGAATCCAAACACAGCGTGAAACAGAAACATAGAAAATAGGAACGGAAATAGACCATTCGGCCCTCTGAGCCTGCTCCACCATTCAATAGGATCATGGTTGATCATCCAACTCAGTATCCTGTTCCCACTTTCTCCCCATATCTATTGATCTGTGAGCCCTAAGAACTATATCTAACTCCTTTTTGAAAACAACCAACGTTTTGGCCACAAACACTTTCTGTGGCAGAGAATTCCACAGGTTCAACTTACAAAAAAATGTTGTTTTGTGTCAAATGTGAATTTGCAAGCTATAAGCGTGTTAGGTTTTCCAATATCAAGATGAAGTCCCAGAACCTCAAGCAAAAAACATGCCATAATTTTCTTAGGGCATGTTGGATGGTTAATAAATGTTACCTATACAGCAATACTCACATTCTGAGAATCATTTTTGAATGTTAGATCCTGTGTCAAAGTGGACAATCTAAATTAGTTCAGAGGGAATGAGATGACATTCAAACTTAGTATGAAATTTTCTGAAGTATACCATTAAGATTTCACTTAAGATTGGAATTAAGCAAAATAAACATATACCTAATCTGGGTCAATGAGCTCCACTGTCTCACAAACTGGTCAATCAATAGCCTGACTCAGTTATACTCATATATGACAGACAACATCCCAGACTCCACCATTAGTATCCCTGGATATATCTTGTCCAACTGTCAGGATGGACACAGTTGATGTAGATTGGGATATAATCAGGAGAGAGGTGCCTTGGATGTCCTCCAACTTGCCTCGGACTCCATAAAGTCTCATGGCATCAAGTTAAACGTGGGCAAAGAAACCTCCTGCTGATTACCATATCACATCCTGCTTGGCTGATGAATCAGTACTCATCCATGTTGAGCAACACTTGGAGGAAGCACCAGGAGTGACAAGGGTGCAAAATGTACTCTTGGGTGGGGGATTTCAGTGTCCATCACCAAGGGACCTTGGCAGGAGCACTACTGTTCAAGCTGGTCATCGCTGATAGACTGGGTCTGCAGCAGGTTATAAGCGAACCAACAAAAGGAAAAACATACTTGACCTCATCCTTACTCATTTTCCGGTTGCAGAAGCAGCTGTCCATGACAGTGTCAGTAAGAATGACCACCACACAGTACTTGCAGAGGTAAAGTCCTGCCTCACATTGAGAATCCACCCCCCGTCATGTTGTGTGGCATTATCACTGCTACGTGGGATAGACTTTGAACAGATCTAGCAAGATTTGGCCTTCACGAGTGTTGCAGGCCATCAACTGCAGCAGAATCGTACTTCAACACAATCTGCTATCCCATGGCTGAGCATTTCCCCACTCAACCATTTCCATCGAGCCAGGGGATCAACCCTTGTTCAATGGGGAGTGCAGGAGGGCATACCAGGAGAAGCACTAGGTATACTTAAAAATGAGGTATCAACCTGGTGAAGCTACCAAACAGGGCCATTTATATTCCAATCACTATAAGCAACAAGTGGTGGACAGAGCTAAGTGATCCCGCAACCATTGGATCAGATTTAAGCTCTGCAGACCTGCTAAATCCAGTCGTGATTGGTGGTGGACAATTAAACAACTCACTGGAGGAGGAGACTCCACAAATATCCCCATCCTCAATGATGGAAGAGCCCAGCACATCAGTATAAAAGGTAAGGCTAAAGCATTTGCAGCAGTCTTCAGCAGGAAGTGCTGAGTGGATGATCCATCTCAGCCTCCTCTCGTGGTCCCCAGCATTACAAATACCAGTCTTCAGCCAATTCAATTTACTTCATATGATATCAAGAAATTGTCTGTGATACTAGACACTGCAAAGGCTACAGGGTCTGACAACATTCTGGCAATAGTATTGAAGATTTCTGGCCCAGAATTTGCCACTCCCCGAGTCAATTTGTTTCAGTACAGCTACAATACTGGCAGAGATAGTAGGAACTGTCGATGCTGGAGTCTGAGATAACAAGGTGTAGAGCTGGATGAACACAGCAGGTCAGGCAGCATCAGAGGAGCAGGAAAGCTGACGTTTCGGGTCTGGACCCTTCTTCAGAAAAGAATATTATTACAAAACTGCCATCTTTTCGAAAATGTGGAAAATTATCCCGTTATGTCATATACACAAAAAGCAGGACAATTATGACCCGGCCAATTAACACCCTTTCAGTCTACTCTTGACCATCAGTAAAGTAATGGAAGGTGTCATCAACAGCATTCTGTTTAACAAGTTGCTCAGTAACACTCAGTTTGGATTCTGCCAGGGCCACTCAATTCCTGACCTTATTACAGCCTTGGTTCAAACATGGACAAAAGAGCTGAATTCCAAAGGTGTGCTAGAGTGACAGTCCTTGACATCAAGGCCATATTTGACCTAGTATGGCATCAAGTAGTTCTAGCAAAATTGGAATCAATGGGCATCGGATGGAAAACTCTCTGCTGCTTTGAGTCCTACCGGAGACATAGAAAGGTGGTTATGGTTGTTGGAAGTTTGTCATTTCAGCTCCAGGACATCTCTGCAGTACTTCCTCAGGATAGTAGTGTCCTTGGACCAACCATCCTCTGCTGGTTCATCAATGAATTTTTGTCCATCATGATGTCAGAAGTGGGGATACTTGCTGATGTTTGCACAATGTTCAGCATCTTTCATGACTCCTTAGATACTGAAGATATCCGAAGATAGGGCAGCACAGTGGCTCACTGGTTAGCATTGCTGCCTCACAGTGCCAGGGACCCAGGTTCGATTCCGGCCTCGGGCGACTGTCTGTGTGGAGTTTGCACATTCTCCCTGTGTCTGCATGGGTTTCCTCCCACAGTCCAAAGATGTGCTGGCTAGGTGAATTGGTCATGCTAAATTGCCCATAGTGTCCAGGGATGTTTAGGTTAGATGGGTTAGACGTGGGAAGTGAGGGGAATGGATCTGGGGGGGATGCTCTTTGGACGAGCAGTGTGGACTTGTTGGGGTGAATGGCCTGTTTCCACACAGTAGGGATTCAATGATCTATGATCTATAATCCTCTATGAAGCGGTCTGTACAATATCAAGACTTGGGCTGAAAGGTGGCAGTAACATTCATACCATACAAATATCAGGCAATGAACATCTCAATTAAGAGACAATCTAACCAACCACACCCCCTTGACATTCAGCGGTGTTACCATAATTGAATTCCCTATTATCAACATCCCGGGGGTTCCCTTTGACCAGCAACTCAACTGGCCTTGCCATGTAAAAGCAGTGGCTACAAGTGAAAGTCAGAGGCTAGGAATATTGTGGCAAGTAACTTACCTCTTGACTCCCCAAAACCTGTCCACCATCTATGAGGCATAAGTCAGGAGTGTAATGGAATACTCTGCAATTGCCTGGATGAGTGCTGCTCCAACAACACACAAGCTTGGAGACATCCCAGGACAAAGCAGTCCACTTGACTGGCACTACATCCACAAGCATCCACTCTCTCCATCATTGATGCTCAGTAGCATCAGTGTGTACTACAAGATGCAAAGATCTTAACACGACAACTTCTAAATTCATGACCAATTCCATCTAGAATGACAGGACCAGCAGATTATGGGAACACCACCACTTGCAAGTACCTCTCCAGGGCATTCACCTTTCTTATGTGGAAATATATCGCCGCTCATTCACTGTTGCTGAGTCAAAATTCTGGAATTCCCTCCCTAATGGCATTGTGGGTCAACCTACAGCACGCAGTGATTCAAGGTGGCAGCTCACCACCGCCTTCTCAAGGGAAACTAGGGACGGACAATAAATGGTGACCAGCCAGCAATACCCCATGTTCTACAAGTGGTGGACAGGTTTTGAGAAGTCAGGAGGTGAGTTACTTGCTACAGCATTCCTGGCTTCTGACTTGCTCAAAGCACTGTATTTACATGGCAAGTCCAATTGAGTTTCTGTTTAATGGTGGCACCCAGGATGATGATAGTTGGGGATTCAGTGATGTTAAAAAAGTACTGAAGACTTCAAAAAAAGCTGGTCTGACACTGAGATGGAAGTTGAGATAGAGCAGATCAATACTAAGCCTGAAAGGAAATAAATTTGAAATTGAATGGAATGTCTTTTTGTTACTTTGTGACAGTATATGAAGTGCTGCAGCACCAGATCCCTTTTTAAAAAACATTGTTGAATTCACCATGATGAAATGAGACCTACTTTCAGGAGTAACTGACACCACTGAACTCAAGAAAACACCTACAGCAGACCAAAAATGCAAAATAATTTTAAATGTAATGTCAACATCAAAATCCATACAATTACTTGAATCATGAGGTAAAAACTTGTAAGAATTTCACTTTTTTTTACAGATTCTAATGTGTGAACAATGCAATTTTGTATAACTTAATTTGAACCTTATTCAAACATTTGTCATTTACCTAATTTTTGCTGGGGTGTAGTTTATATACTTGTATTTGCCACAAGATTAAATCTCAATTCACAAATAAATTTTGCTCTGCTCTTATCAATTGGCTGCAGTGGAATTAAAGGAATATAAATCATATGCTCATTTTAAGAACTGTTATTTAGCTCATCAATGGGAAAAGATAATCATATGACATGCAAAGTGAAAACAAATTTTGTCATCTAAAGTGGAATAAAAACTTAGCAGTCTGAAAAAATACCTGAATTCTAAATGCCATTTCTTGAAAAATACAAAAAAAAGATTCAATGCTTTGAAAACAATTCCCTTCATTTTCAGACTCCAGATCAAAAGATGATCTAACTTTAAGATAAAGTCGGTAGTTCTGTAATTTATCAATGTAAAATTCTGATGATCCACTAACTTTTATCATTAAATGACTGAACTACTAAGAAGTAGATCCATGAACACTCCGTCCACCTTCTGTTGTTCAAATTGAGGAAATAGATGTCTAGAGCCAGGTTGCTTTGGAACCTGAAAACACATAAAAATGAAAGGTGCAGCATTGACAGAACCAAACTCAATACAATAAGACAAATTATCAAGGGAAGCAGCTTAAAAGGATTCCTGAACAGCATACAGAGTTTTCATAGTTTCTCAAACATAAACAAATATTTATTATTTCTCTAGAGGTAGAGCACTAGTTTCAGGAATTGATAATTAGTCTGCAAAAAAAGCAGGTTGACTCTTATCTTCAGAACCATATACAATTCTGACAGAACATTGTGGTCTTAAGGACAATATCATGGAAGGGAACTAATCTAATAAGTTAGACCAGATGCCTGAGCTTTAGGAAAACACTGAAGAAAAAATGATGATTTACTATAGGAAAGATGTGACTTGGAGGTGACCATCTTGAACTTTCCAGTTTTTTGAACAAATGGCTGAACTGGATAATGAAAAAATGTTTCATATTAACTGTGCTCATGGACAAAGGCATAAGTTTAGATGGGAAAAATAAGTGGTGATTATGTGAGCTGGTTTATCCGGACAGGAGACCGGACAATTGCAAAACACTTCAAGAACTTTCTCATGACAATAACAATAAATCAACACTTACCTTTGGCTGGCTTCTTTGGTTCATCAGCAGTAAAACTGGTTGGAGTGAACATAACACAGCTTCAACTGGCTTAGATTTCAAATATCCATGCCATAGGACCCTGCTTTCATATTCAGAGGTCTATTGCCTGAAGAAAGTAGGCACTTCGAACACATGAGCATAACCCGCTTTCAAAATGCTTCAGCGGTATCACTAGGTCATGGAGTCAGCTACCTAATTTTTTAAACTATTGCCTTCTCAAATATGAGATAGTAGGAACTGCAGATGCTGGAGAATCCGAGACAACAAGGTGCAGAGCTGGATGAACACAGCAGGCCAAGCAGCATCATAGGAGCAGAAAGGCTGACGTTTCGGGCCTAGACCCTTCATCAGAAAATGGACATGGTCGAGCAGTTTCAAGGCCGAAGAGATTACGAGAGAGTTGCAGTGGGAGAGAGATCCCCTGAGGTTTGTCCGGAGCGAGGAGGGTAACTTCTTCAGGCTAGGCATCCTTAGAAGAGGCTTCGCAGTGGGGTTAAAATTGAATCAGAGATAGTAGGAACTGCAGATGCTGGAGAATCCGAGACAACAAGGTGCAGAGCTGGATGAACACAGCAGGCCAAGCAGCATCATAGGAGCAGAAAGGCTGACGTTTCAGGCCTAGACCCTTCGGGCCTAGACCCTTCATCTGATGAAGGGGCTAGGCCCAAAACATCAGCCTTTCTGCTCCTAT
>NW_025974278.1:0-8582 GCF_021869965.1 Rhincodon typus
TATTAATTAACATTTCCCTCATCTCTCATTATTCTGAACTCTGCTCCTATGATGCTGCTTGGCCTGCTGTGTTCATCCAGCCCTGCACCTTGTTGTCTCGGATTCTCCAGCATCTGCAGTTCCTACTATCTCTATTTGAATAGGTGCTGGGAGACTACTACAACACAACCCACTATTGTTCGGAGCAGATCATCACAAAGTAGGAGTAGATGACAAACAGACTATGCAACAGCAGGGTTAAATACTTTTGTCCCAATAGCATTTTTCGGCATGTGGACAGCCAATCAAAATTGCAGGAATTTCTCCCAACCCTGGAATGATATATCACTTGCACGTATGGTTTTTTTGTACACAATTATCCTTACAGGTTTGGGACATCTGACCTTGCACTTCTCTCACAGTGCTGATGCTAATTATAGTCCAGCACATCTTTCTCGATGTGCCTCTCATTGATTATCCCTCTAAATCTGTTTCATGATCTGTCTTTCTTAGTCCTGGTCGTTATGTAATCCTCCATCCTATTGTTGTATCTACCTGTGTACATGACCTTCAGTTCGTTTTCTATCTTTCTCCATCCATTTTCGTCCCTTTCTGTTTTCCTTGCTGTCTCTCCCTCTTTCCCTTTGCTTTTCCATCCTTGCCTCTGTGTCTCTATCTTTCCTTTCTCCCTGTTCATTCTCCCTTTCCTCATTTCCCTCTGTCAACTTCTCTGCCTGTATCATTCTCTTGCTCAGAGCTTTGACTGCATTTATGACCCTGAATTTCCTGCCAACGGTTTTATTTTACTCTTCTTTCTCCCTCAGAGTTACACACCTGGTATTTTTAGTTGTGTTCCTGCCTGAGCTTCCCTTTGAAGGATATTTTTATACATTGATGAATTCACTACACCGTCATTAATGTCAACAGGGCTAGTTGCTTTGTATTGCCCAAGGAACCTGTGAAACAAAGGGTACTGCGCATTATTCTGCAGAATAGCAGTTGCATTATTTGCAGATGGTTTTCCCAACTGCGAATGACAGCAGCCAATTCTGAGATGGATTGATCCAATTCAGCGTAAATTCTCCTGGATTGTGCAAAGTATGGCTCCCCATTGGTGTTGGTCTGAATTTGTTTCACAATCTTCTGTTGGGATATTAACAAGGAAGCTAACAGTGGCACATAAAGCTGTTAGCGTTTATGGTGATACCTGTGGAAACTCTTTTGATTAGGGATTCTAACACCTAACTTCTGGTCACCTTCTGACTCTACAGTGCCTGTCCACCATCTACAAAGTGGAACTCAGAAGCAGGATGGAATATTTTCAGTTTGCCTGGAGAAGTGCAACTGCAAAAAACACTGGGAAGGCTTGACGCCATCCAGAACGAAGCAGTGCCCACTTGATCAGCGTCTACTACCTTAAACATTCACTCCCTTCACCAACGACACAGTGGCAGCAGTGGGTACCATCTACAAGGTGCACTGCAGCAACTCGCCAAGCTTCTTTCGATGGCACCTTCCAAACTTGCGAACTTTGAGAAACATGGGAACATCATCACCAGCAGGTTGCCCTCCGAGCCACACGCCATCCTGACTCGGATCTGTATTGGTGTTCCTTCGCTGTTGCTGGGTCAAACTTCTGGAGCTCCTTTTCCAGCAGCACTGTGGGGGCTGTTGCCTACAACACACAGACTGCAGTGATTCAAGAAGATAGCTCACCATCACTTTCTGAAGGGCTATTAGGGCTAAAGTTCACATCCCAGAATCAAATAAAAAGAATGAGCTGCAGCAATATTATAGTAGTCACTGCACTTTAGATGTATTTCAGTGACTGCAAAGACTGTAGTGATGCCCTGACCAAGTGGAAAATGTTACAGAAATGCAGGTATTTTCTTTCAACAGTAATAAGAATCTGGGTGCACAGATAAGTAGTTCTAGCTGATCTGAAGCTTGAGTCATTGCTTGCTTTAAATTGTATTTGCATAACACCTTAACCGCAAGACCCCCAAAAGCATTTCACAGTGAATGAGGAATGTTTGCATGTGGTCAGTGTTGTAATGTGGGAAATGCATAGCAACCTCTCGCACACAGCAAGACTCTGATAGCAGCTGTAAGATCTTCGAAAGGAGTGCCCGTTTTTTACAGAGGTGGTTGAAGGGTGAATATTAGCCAAGGACACTGGGCAATCTGACCTGCTCTTGGTCAAATACTGCAGTGCAATACTTAGCATCCCCTGAGAAGCCAGCTATGAGCCCATCTCGTCCGAAAGGCGGAGGGTGTGGTATGTCAGTTTGATTACACACATAAGCAGTCCGCAAGTGATATACATCAGGAATGCATCAATTTCTGTATCAAAATGCAATCAATTTGCTCATGGCAGGATTCTACAGAAGTTATTAGATAATAATCAGTTCAGTTGTTTCATTGATTTAGATTCATGGAAATAGGGGTCAGGAGAAAGGGGAGAACTTCTCTGTTCTTCTTCAGAATATTGGCATTGAATTTTTCGGTCCACTGAGAGAGTAGATGAGGCTCCAATTAAGATCTCACCCAAAAGACTGCACCTGACAGTGCGGCACTGCCTCAGTGCAGCACCCGTGGAGTATCATCCTAAATTTTTGTGCTCAGGGCTTTGTGATAGGAAGTCTTCTGACTCCCAAGATGAAAATGCCACCCATTGGGCATTGCTGATGCCCTTAAGTTAGATCGGTACAGTGAACTCATGGACACAGTGGATACTGGTCAAAGCCATTTTGTTTGGGGAATTTTCAGAGAACGGATACAATCTTTCACGCTGACAGTCTGGATCAAATGCAGCTGCGAGAAAGAAAGGGAAGAAAAGAAAAACTTGTACTTTTCATCTGGATCTCTTAAAGCATTTTTAAGGCTGATGAAATAGTCTTTAAGATTTGCAGTGTGATAAATTGCTGGATGATCTGTTCTTGTGATGTAGTTTGAGGGATAAATATTGGCCTGTCACTGGGAAGAACTACCCTGTTCTTTGGAGCAGGATTATGGCACATCTTGCGCATAGTCATAGTTCAATGTGTCATCTAAAAGATGGTCCATGAATATAGGAGGTACGATCAGTGCAAGCTTGCAGATGACGTGAACTTTGGTGGTGTGGTAAATAGTGAGGAGAAAAGCCTGAGACAATAGGACGATATAGATCGACTGATCAGATGGGCAGAACAGTGGCAAATAGAATTTAATCCCGAAAAGTGTGAGGTGATATATTTTGGGTGGACTAACATGACAAGAAAGTACACGTTGAATGACTGAACCTTAGAAGGTGCAGAGGAGCAGAGGGATCTTGGTGAGCATGTCCATAGATCCTTGAAGGCAATCAGACAAGTAGATAAAGTGGTGAAGAAGGCAAATGGGATACTTTACTTTATTAGTCAAGACACTGAATACAAGAGCAAGGAGGTTATGATAGAGCCGTGGAAAATGTTAGTTAGGCCACAGCTGGGGTACTTTGTGCAGCTCTGGTCACCACACTGTAGGAAGGATGTGTTTGTAGCAGAGAGGGTGTAGAAGAGGTTCACCAGGAGTGATTCAGCAATGTAGAGAAACTAGAGAGGCTGCGGCTGTTTTCCTTAAAGCAGAGAAGGCTGAGGGAGGCCAGGTTGACATCTAGCAGGTTCTGAGGGACATAGACAGGATAGATAGAGAGAAACCTTTCTCCTCAATGGAGTGGTCAGTAATGCAAGGGGCACAGTTTTAAAAGTTAGGGGCAGGAGATTTCGAGGGATGTGAGGAAAAAATCTACCCAAAGGTTGGCAGGTACCAGGAACCCACAGCCTGAAAGAGTGGAGGAGGCAAGGACCCTCAAGACAACTAAATATATTTAGATAAGCGCTTGCAGTGCCTTAGCATTCAGGCCAAGTGCTGGAAAGTAGGATTTGAATAGATGGATGTTAGATGGCCAGCACACACACAATGGGCCAAAGGGCCTCATTCCACACTGTAAGACTCTTTGGCAGCTCCAATAATGCATCACCCCTTCTGTTCTGCACTGGAGTGTGTTGTGTACACATTTGGGAGTGGGATTTGAACTTGACACCTTACAGTTCCAAAGTGAGAATGCTTGCCACAGTTGCCATTGAACACCTTTTAACCCAAAGTGCTAAGTCAGACAGTTTGGGGCTATTCTCATTTCATTGTGATGGCTCAGAATGTTACTGTATGTTAATTCAGGCTTGGCGAATGAGAGCTGCCTTGCAACTTGGCCTCAACATCCCAGTTGGAGGTTGCTGGGCTGTGTGCGGTGGGCATGGGAAGGAAGAGATTTGGGAACTGAAACTCCATGACGCTGTCAGCTACAGGAAAAGGAGTGTGTTATCTCAGTCTTTAAATGGGCCAGAGTCACCTCTGGGCCAGGAACAGGATACTTGAAACCGAAAGACAAAGCAATGTCATTTATTTTGAGAAAGGAGATCATCCAAAGTTGTGCTCCTTTGGCATGCAGCCTTCAGCTGTTTCCAGAACGGAGGTATCTCTACGTGTGAGAACTGAAACCAGGGCAGTTACAGAAATGGGAGTTTTGCGGTATTAATGCAGGAGAAAACTCAACTCAGGATACGGCAAATTTAATGGCTCTTATTATAACAGCAGGGAACAGGCTGGAAGTGCAGTGCAGGAGAGAGGGGGAGTGGTTTGGGAAGTTGGGATGGAAACAGAAACCATTTGCAGCGCCATCTAATAAAATCACCTTTAATCAGTGTCTCCAGTGAATGGGACTATTGTAAATACAACTGACTTCAGTGAGGAGTAATGTCTGTACCACACAGTGCAACACAACCAACTGTGAATAAAACATAGCATAATACAGCTTCAAAGTAACTCTGTGTCTCCCTTTTACTTCAGACATTTAAAATTTTAGGCAAGTGGTTGATTTAGCCTCTTTCATCTCCTGCTCTGAGTAGCTGTGAGAGGTACTTTTTCTCCATATCAATTACAGCTCTACAATAAATCATGCCACTTAAACACAGCTATTAGAAGCCACTTTGATATCAAAGCCTGGGCATCAAATATGAATTGGAAAAATGTGTTACTGTAGGTTTGCTATCATTAGAACTGCATCATAAACACAAAGGATAAAATTAAAAACAATTTAATTATATGTACATTTCAAAACAAAATTATTTTGTGATTGGAGCAGAACTATGCAAGACTCTGTTGTTTTCCAAAGCTGGCATTTATGTAGCACCTTGCATAGCGTGAAGATGTTCAAGAATGTTTTACTTCCAGTGAAGGACTGTCAACCTAGTAGGGAAATGTGGCACACAGAAATGGATTTTAGCAAGATCACATAAATGAGGTGGTTTGTTTTGGATGACTGATGTTGGTTGAGGGATATAAGTAGACCAGGATTCTTTGGAATATTGATGTGCGATCTTTTATAATCATCTGTGAGAAATTTTTATTTTTTGTTTGTGCAAGGGATGTGGGGATCACTGTCTAGACCAGCATTCATTGCCCACCCCTAAATTCCCCTAAAATCACATGTAGAGTCTGGAGTCACGTGTAGGCCAGACCAGATAAAGGCAGCAGATTTCCTTCCCAGAGGGGCATTCGTGCACTAATCAGCAATGGTTACATGGTCACCATTAATTCCAGATTTATTTTTATTGAATTCAGATTTCACCATCTGGCGTTGCAGGGTTTGAGCTCTTAACCTCAGAATATTAGCCAGAGGTTCTGCATTACTAACCCAGTGACATGACCACTAAGCCAGGCTGCAATATATATGTGCGTTTAACGAACTGAAGAATCTATAGAGATATTTGTCCTCATGGCTGATCTGTACATCATCTACATTTATGGGTATTTTCTGCATCATCCTGTTCAGAGATGTTATTGCACACCTCTGCAGCAGGTGGGATTTTGTAGAATTATAGAAACCCTACAGTATAGAAGCAAGCCATTCAGCCCATCAAGTCAACACCAACCCTCTGGGGAACATCCCACCCAGATCCACCCCCCTACCCTATCCCTGTAACCCTGCATTTCCCATGGCTAATTCACCTCACCTGCACACCCCTGGATTCAGAGGGCAATTTAGCATGTCCAGTCCACCTAACCTGCACTGTGAGAGGAAACTGGAGCACCCGGAGGGTACACAGACACGGGGAGAATGTGCAAACTCCACACAGGCAGTCGTCTGAGGCTAGAATCGAACCCGGGTTCCTGGTGCTGTGAGGCAGCAGTGCTAAACACTGAGCCACTGTGCTGCCTCTTGAACTCAGGGCCTCCTGGTTCAGTAGGTAGGTCATGAATACTGCAATACAAAAGCTCTGAACTGCATTTATATGCTTGGCTTAATATTTCTTGATACCCTCCTCCAACAAAAGTAAATCAATGTTAGGCTTGATAATCCTCATCCCTTTGTCAATGTGTTCCAGGTTATTCCTTCCCTTTTGTATGAAGAAGTGCCTCTGGATTTCACTGCTAACCATCTTAGCCTTTTCTTCTCGACATGTTTCATAGCGGAGGCATTGGAAATCCTGTCAACCAGATTCATTTCTTAATCATGGAATGGATTATCCAACACCCTGTTAGTTCGCCTCTTGATCTGTTTTAACTTCAGCATCTTTTGTGTCTTGTCTTGAAGCAGTTTCCGGAAGCTGGCAGAAATTTCAAGTCTGGCCTGGTGGGTGAGACTGACTAAGCAGATGGCTGGAAGTCCACCTGTAGCTAAGGGCAATGAAACGTAATCGTTCTTCCCAAATTGATCTAATTTAAACCATCGGACACACGGTGAAAGTGTAACGAGACTCCAGGAGTCGCAAGTGACTTCTATTAATTAGCTGTTCTGCACCACTGCCTTAACTTTCTTCTTGAGGGAGGAATGTAATTTAGCATTGAATGTTGTTTGGCACGCATTGCTGTGAGAGTGTCTTTGACTGGAGGAGTATCCAGGATAAGTGATCATAGAATCCCTACAGTGTGGAAGTAGGCCATTTATTCCATCAAGTCCACACTGGCCCTCCTAACAGCATTCCAACCAGACCAAACCCCCTATAACCCCGCATTTCCCATGGCCAATCCATCTGTCCTGCATATCTTTGTACTGTGGGAAGAAACTGGAGCACACGGAAGGAAACCCACGTAGATACAGGAAAAAAGTGCAAACTGCACGCAGACACAGTCACCCAAGGGTGAAATTGAACCCGGGTCCCTGGCGTTGTGAGGCAGCAGTGCTAACCACTGAGCCACTATGCTGCCCTAATGGTGACCATGACTTAGTAACTGTACATAAAAGACAGCACACCTGTGTGCACTGTAGAATGCAGTCTGGCCAACGGTCCATTCTCACCACACTCTTAGCTTAGGAGGGACAATGGGTTTAGCTACCACATGTTCACATTGCACTGGGTGCCAAGTCCAGTCCAACGTCTCCTGCCTCATCTGTTACTTTCTCCATGTGCCTTCCAACACTGTTCCAGGATTGAGAGAGATCAGGCTGACCACACATGGAGTTGCTTCACATCATGCTGTCTGGAATCTCAACAGTCAGTGCTTCGAACTGATGGAGTCACCCATACAGGACTGTTTTGGGTAGGCTGTGTAAATGTTGCCGTGAATATGACCAGACAGCCAATCGAAAAATTTGGTGCTGTAGCAGATGCTGCACCTTCTACCATTCACTCTGTTCTTTCAACATGGAATGATTGAATCCCTGCAAGGTGAAGGCAGGTCATTCGGACTTCACACTGCCCCTCCTCAGAGCATCCCATCCAGACCCACACCCCTACCGTATCTGTGTAACCCTGCATTTCTCATGGCCAATCCACCTGACCTGCACACATTTGGAGGTAAAAGAGTGGCTTGAGATGACAATCGGGTTAGGTCACTGAAAACTCTGTAAAACACTGTATAAGGTGACTGTATACATCATTTCTGAAGAAGGGTCTAGGCCCGAAACGTCAGCTTTCCTGCTCCTCTGATGCTGCTTGGCCTGCTGTGTTCATCCAGCTCTACACCTTGTTATCTCAGATTCTCCAGCATCTGCAGTTCCTACTATTTCCTACAGCAAGTAAAACAAATGCAGACAATTAAATATTTTATTTAGCTGAAGAATCTGCACATTTTTACAATCCTTTGGTGAAGTGCAGTGCTGGAATTGGAATTGGATTCTATACAAACATTATACGGATTCACACCCTTATTGTTGGCGTTCAACTTACTACTCTACTCCTAACCATTATAGCAGGCAGCCTGCTTGTGTCTAGCGCAAATGTTGTGTAAAAATATCCAATCCCTGGAGAGGATAATTGTCTGTGTTGCATTGGGAGGCATATACAGTACGCTACAGTATGGTGATGAACCATTTTCCATTTTGCTGCACTTCCTATAGCTCAGTCTTGACCTGCGTAAATGCATCTTACAGCTGCTACACCAGAGATGGCTGTACCATCTGCTTTAGCCAGCTCATGTAAAGTAATTTATCAGCAGGTACTACACTGGTGGTGTGAGAGTGGTGTCTGTGCACCATTTGTTCACCATTGCACAGGAGGGTGAGCAGCAGGAGAGTGAATTTCCTTTTTGGGTACACTGGGCTCTGCCTGCACAATAGAGAACTAGTAGGGTACCACAGGGAT
>NW_025974279.1:0-8581 GCF_021869965.1 Rhincodon typus
TTTTTCTCAAAATAACTGATACACACTTCTATACACACAAAGCCATCACCCTAAATGCCCCTTCTGCAGACTGGTGAGGTCACAGCTAATGTATTCCCATTGTATGTATACAAAGTTGGAACATTTTAGTCAGGCAGTTACTAGTCAAAGGTTTAAATTTAACAATTGAATGTTCATTACAATACCATCCACTTCATTTTTTCCCATGTAGTTATTATTGAACCCAAGTAACATTAAATGATGATTCCACAGTCATTTGCAAGGAATTAACTACCTCAGTGATTGCAAGATTTCCTGGCTCCCAATTGACTGAAAATTTCTTTGGTGATAAATTTAACACTGCTGTCTCTCTTTCTCTCTCTCCCTTTTGCAGAACCCCTTTCCCACTTTGCAGATTCCCTCTTTCCATCTGTTACAGTCTCCCTCCCTACTTAGAACCTTCTGCTGTTCCTCAACCCTTTGCAGCCTTCCTCTCTCTTTCAACTCCTAGAAAAAGATGGCTCCAGCTCCCCTAGCCATTGCCTCAATTACACTTCTAAACATTTGCAGGTCTTCCAATTGAAGCTGTTTCTTTCCCACATTTACCCCCTGTGATTGGAGGAGCAGTTCCTCTCCAAATTTTGTCTATTTGGCTTACGGTGGTAACTTTTCTCAGACTGATTGTCTTTGAGATTGAATTTTCCCATGTGTTTGATGGCTATCAGGAGAATTCACCCACTGCCTGACTCTGGGACCGAAAGAACAAAGCAAGGGAAATAATAATGCAAACTTTCATAGAATCTTGAATGATATTTCTCTATGAATGGATACCCTGATAGCCTCCACGAAATGCAGCAGTTAACTGTTTAACCAGTTTAGCACATTGCTGCATTGATTGATAGTATTGGAAGTATTTCTAGCTACTTTTCTTGCAAGGAAATTGATAAATGGAGGACCCTGCAGAGGCAATCCTTCTTCTGTTGACACAAGTTCCCCAGGGCTCTTGCTGCCTCTCTTCTACATTGTTGCTTCTTCGTACCCAACATCTCCATTCATTGCTAAATGCCATCAGTCCTTTGGCTAATGATTCCACTTTGTATTCATCAAATTTCCTTCAGGTTGCATGTCTTCAGTGCTCACATAATTTAGTGCACTGAGTGCATGACTCAATTGCCACAATCACCACACCGCATAACTTTCATTTTCAGAAATTAACATGTTGTGTCTTTCGATCCTGACAGTTTCAGTTGCTCTCAGTTAATTCTAAGCAATGGGTCCATCCTGCCCCTTTGTGACATTCTTATCTTTGCTATTTCTTCTGATCACACATAGGGCTTTCGCCTCTTCTCTACTGTGTCCAAGAAGCTGGATTTCTGCTATCATATCGAATAATCCTTTTCTGTCAGTTACTCAACTTCCATATGCCTGAATGTGTTCAAGAGCTACATGTGACATTTCTCGGCGGGATGTGGCATTCGCAGCAACTTGCAGGCAGGATCTGTGTCTAAGCCTGATATCTGATAAATAATATGCTTTGGTGTCTTTCACTTACAACATCTTTAAAAATTTCCTTGAAATTACTACAGATTGTGCTCCCCGGACCTAACTCTTCTAAGAAGCTTGTGAGTTCAAGTTTCATCCTAGAGGCTAATCTAGCCTGACATTTCAGTGCATTACAAAGTGAGCATTGCATTTTCAGAGGTGCATCCTCTCACATTAGTTGCTAGATGAATGTAAAAAGTTCTGTGACTCTCCTGTCAAGGTGAATGGACGGTTCTCAACGTCTGACAGCATTTGAGCCTTAGTCAGCACCAGAGACAAGAGATTAAGTGGCCATTCACCTCTTTGTTGTTTGTGCAACATTGCTTTGTGTATTATGGATGCAGCATTTGTCCACCATTTTTAGAATGACTACACTTCAAAAGTCTTTCATTTGTTGTGATATTCGCCTTCACCCCGGGGAGAAGTTCTTTTGTATTTATCATATCCATGCCCCTCATGATCTTATAAACCTCTATAAGATCACCTCTCAGTCTCCGAAGCTCCAGGGAAAATGGCCCCAGCCTATTCAGCCTGTCCCTGTAGGCTGAATAGGTAATGTGCTTACATTTTCTGGAGAAAACTGCAATGATATTTGTGTTGTGTGAAATTCAGAAACAAAAACAATTTTGGATTTAGCAAAGCTAAAAAAAAATCTGCATTGGTTGAGAAACATGTGCTATTACTAAGCTCTTGATTGCTAGGACTGTTGCATATGTTATGTAGAGTGTAGTGGTGCTAATGCAGCTATTAAATTTAATGTATTTAAATTTCTTTTTGTTTAGAAGCTATTAGTTCAAAGCAGTCCTTATATGTTAATTCAAGCATCTTGTTTTTATATCCTCCCGAGCAGCTTCTAGTTATCCACTTTCAGTAAAGTCTACAGTCTCCCAGGTCCTTGTGCCACTTTCACTGGTATATGATTAGTTGCAGAGGGGGAGGTCAAGTCAGCTGTGGATAGATTCTGATCTTTGTCCAATTTTCTGTCCTGTCAACTGAAATTAATGACCCCTTGCTGGGATACAGGTACTTGACCCCATAATAATTAATCTTTTCTTCTTTGTGTGGCTGAGGCGAGGAAGTTTTGGTTGCACAGCCCCAGGTCCTTGGTAGCTTTGGTGGGCCCCCCCACCCCGATTCTAGGCAGGTTTGACAGGCCCCGGTTCTTGGCAGCTTCGAGAGGCCCCGGTCCCCGGCAGTTTCGAGAGGCCCCGGTCCTCGGCAGTTTCAACAGGCCCCGGTCCTCAGCAGTTTTGAAAGGTCCCCTGTTCTTGATAGTTTTGAGAAGCCCCTGGTCCTTGGTAGTTTTACAGGACCCACTCCTCGGAAGTTGGAGAAAGAATTGGTCCTGGACAGTTATGGCAGCTTCCACCTGCCCCACCCCATCCTTGGCCGTTGGGCAGTTGAACCAAGAGGCCATAGAATGAACAAGAAATGAATTTTATCTTAACTTTGTCTCTTTTTTTTCAATATATAATTTATGTAACTAAATGGCACTGTTCTTGTGATGACTTATACACATTTTACTGTATTTTCGCAAATACACGTAACAATACATGTTTTAGAATCCCTACAGTGTGGAAACAGGCCCTTCAGCCCAACAAGCCCACACTGACCCTTACATATCCATCTATCCCCAGTAGTCAAGTCAGAACAGGGCAAAGATCAAACCTGGAATGCAGATGGTCTTTATGGCCCAGCTGCCCATTATCTTAATGAACTGAGACATCAAAGTGCTTGGCTGTATCCTCTAATGCTTCAGATCACTTCCCTGAAGAGGTCCCCAGATCCCTGTAGGATATATTGTAGGCTGTGATTGTCTAATGGTGGACATTGGCCTGCTCCAAGTTGATTAAGTTTGTCAAGGATAGGTGATTTGATCCCTATGGAGTACACTTCAGTGATCTGCGATGATGTAGGAGTATAGTATCTTCACAGGAGCAGCTAATCCCAAATGCAATGTTAATTCAGGAATTGTGTGGTGAGGCCCCAACAGGGTGAGAATCAGATGACCTATTAACAGAATCCTGAACAACTGCTACAGTCCCTTCAAAGTGCTTCTTTTAATCTTTAATGTCACACCAAATCCCGAGTTAGCATATTTTCAGATGGATAAAGCAATCCCCAGAGGAGCTTGCCAAGCTCTGAAATGAACTGTCTGTATTAGGCGAGACAAGTTGGTTCATGCTGATCTCTCCCAGGGAGGTTGCACATAGGAGAGAGAGAAGAAGCTGTATCTTTCAAAAAATTTCGAGGGGACAAGTTAGGTTTCGGAGTGATCGGTAATTTTATCTGAAGGCCGGAATGGTTCAGTGCTTTCTAACCCTGCAACTTGAGTTTTTCCTTCACCTGGAAGGACGGGGTGGTATTTCTCCAGAACCGTGTCAGCTTATGATTAGCCTAACCATAGCAACAGTAACTTCACTTCAAAGAAACAAAAAGTAATTGGTATTATTAAATGTAACTTCTACTTGTCTGTCTTTTGCTAGAGGGCAGGTAGGTAAAATACACATTTCTTTCTTCAAAGCAAAAAGTTGGTCTCAAAACCAGGTCTGCTCAAGAACTGAGGGATAACTATGAAGCTGAGCTGGTTTTATCCGTGTCCAAATAAATCGGGATTTGTGTTGTGACTCTCCATAACGAAGAGCCTGTCTCACTAGCAGACTGGGGCAGTGATAATCAATTCCAGTTTCAGACAAACATTTGTTCACTTCTGTAAAAGCAATTTGCCAGATAACCCAATCAACATTTACCCCTCAAACAGCCCTCCCTCCTCTTCAGAGAAAAGATAACTAGTCACTTAGCTTATTGAAGGACCTGCCTGTATGTAAAATTCACTGCCTAGTAACATGACAGACGATACTTCAAAAGTAATCTATTTTCTATAAGCGTGTGAGGATGTGAAAAAGTTTTCTGCTTGTACAATTGCAAGTTTTTTTCAGATTGATTAGGCCTAATTTGTTGACTTTCGTTGAGTTGACTTGGCAGAATTCTGTGGTGCTTTTGATAGTACGTGACTAAGCTAATAGAAATTAAAAACTTCAGCCTCAGTGCCTGGACACACCGTCAACTGCTGGCAAAATCAATGCATTTCTCATAGCGTTGATGGTTGTGGAGAGGAAATTAATGGTATTTTTAAAGGGAGAAGAAACTGGCTTCTTGCTGCATCAAGGAGCTGGTGCCCTTTACATTTACATAGTACGTGACCCTTTTATGAACAGTAACTTGGATAAAACTATAGGTTAACAAGCAGAGGAGGATGAAATGATAGTGCAAACTTGCCACCAAAGGAACAATTGAGATAACCAGTGTGTAATGTGGCACAGGTAACTGAGATATTTTCAGTATTACAGATTTCCCATACTTATTAATATGTACATTATACATGCTATAGATTGTTGAGCAGTTTTCTTGAGTCAAATGCTTTTTCCAGTTAAACATTGATGGTATACGTCCCAGGAATTTGAGTGGAATGCAGTTTGTTTTGTTTCTGTAACAGGAAATGAGGACTGTGCAAAGTCAGATTTCAGACCTGAATCTGGATTGTGAACTGTTTTCACTAATTTGCATTCAGAGTCTTGAGCAATTTTGTACTGCAGTGACCCAAGTCTGCCTTCATACATTTCATTATCATTGTGAATGAAGGTACGCAGTCTATGGATGCCCAACATTAGGTAAGTGGAGTTATTGTCTCTGGTTTGAATTTGCTGCAGTCAGCTGATTACAGCCTGCCAGTGAAAAGATCTGATGGTCTGCTTGTTGCTGCAGACCAACTTGAGATGAATGTCAGACCATTAAGTTGGAGCACAGGCATCAGGTTATCTATCTGCAAACCAGATGAAACTCAGACCAAGAGTCAGAGCTCCCCGTCATTTGAGCCTGCCCTAATGGAGCTGGTTTATGTGGACTGGGCCATTTGACAGGATGCAGCTTCTTGAAGAGAGATACAACTGACCTAATTGTCCACCATTCTGTTGTAAATGCCACTGTGTGTTCTCTGAGTAAGCATGGTGTTGGAGTAGCACAATCTTCCATGCTTCCAGGATGAAGCAGACTGAATGGGGTTGGGGTGTGGGCAATACTACTGACAGGACAGTTCATTTGGAAAATAGAAAGATAAAGAACAAAGACTAAAAATCTATCAGGATGAAAGAAACTCAAAATGTCTGAAGCATGTACGAAAACAGCTGAAAAATCTCTTTTAACGGGGGAGGGTTTCCAGTGTTATAAACCATTCCAGGCAAACATTATCTAGTTCTCCTGTCAACATCCATTTAGAGGTTGTACAGAAATAGCCTTTGGTGACTCTTTAAATTTTAATGATTTTCTTTGTTTCTTCCTTACACATTTGAATATTTCTCTGTGTCAGGCCTTTATTGATACAACAAGGCTGAGTTGACTGTCTCTTAGTTCACACTGATGCTCATTTTCTCTCAGAGTATCTTTTGTTACAATGATTATTGTTTCCTGCTGCGCTACAGCTTTACCTGGTACTAGTACAGTGATTGATTTTCAGCTCGTTGATACCCTTTAATCAGTTCCATGCCACAATCTGGTCCTTCAAGAATGGATTGTAATGAAAAATAACTTCGCTCATCCTAAAAATTATATAATTTCTAATCGAGCTCACATTCTTTCAAATTTGATAACTGTTGTGCCTGAGATCTCCACACGCATTAATTTTCCAATTCCTTACTGAAACCTACCCCTCCAATGATACTCACAAAGATTGCATACCTCTCAATCTGAGGCTAATAAATTTTTGTTAGGCCAGGGATTTAAAGGTTATGGAACAAAAATGTATAGGACAGTAATCTAGCTGAATGGCAGGATAAGGTAGAGGAATTGAATTGGCTATTTCTTTTCCGATGTTATTCCACTAACTCTCCTGTCTTGCTCCTGTTTGTTCTCATAGTCAACTGTGCAGCACCTTGGAATGTCGTTAAAGTTTGTTGTTCCTCAAGACAGTCAAAAGAGTATAGTACTTAAAAAAGATTTTGTAGCCTTGAGCACTTACATCAAAGACTGATACTTAGAACTTGGGTCTGTAGATGTGAAGGACATCAGAACAAAATTGAGTCATTCTGCTTAATTTTCATTCCAGCCATTTTTTCTTTCAAGCAGTAAACTGCTATTCAGATCTCCAGCTTTTTTGCTCATTATTACCTCACAAACTTTCTGAATAATATACATTCTTTTTAACATTAGTTTTCATTTTACTTGATGTCTACTACCACATCCAACCCCCAAAAAATAGTGCAGTTGAGGACGAAAAATATGCAATGTCCATTGCTCAAATTTAATTTGCCTTTCACCTTTGCTATATTTATCACGGGCAAAAATATGACCGTTTAAACCAAATTAACCAACAATTAGAAAAATAGGTTTTAGTTTAAACTGCAGCAAAATCGCTAATAATTTTACTCTGTTACAACTGTCCTTTTGTGGAAATTATTAATTGGATAGAGTAACCTATGATCTCATAGGTTGAGATGTACATGTTGTGCCCATACTGTGCTTCTCCTGCTTTCTGTTCTAAGTCTGTTATATTTAATCTTTTATCCTTCCTTCTAACAATAATATTTTATGCCTGTTATTTATGGGACTCAGCTTTTGTTATGCTTAGTCAAATAAGTTGAAAACTTCCATGAAGAATGTCATTGACTCCAGGAAATATATGGCTGTCCTTTTTGCCTCCACCAAGAATTTACTGGATGCAAAATCAAAATTGCTCTTGGCTCAATGATATGTTTGAATTTATTCACAAACTGATGACTCAAACTTTGGGGGCATTGTTCCTACACCCCATCGTGCTGGAAATGAAACAGGATAGGACAGTAAAGATGCAAGAGTCCACATGCACCAAGCTTGATACTGTCCAGAATTAAAATACAATTCCTCATGTCTAACACCCTGCAAAGATCTACTTTCAGCTTGTAGGTTAGAATTCCAGTCATTGTACACTTCAGCTGTAACATGCCTTCAGTAATCCTGTCAAGATAGTGCTTCTAATGTTGCATAGTATGCTGTGATCAAATTAGCTTATGCATGCAGGAATGACCAAAGACAAATTGTAACTGACTACTTTAGAACTAGCTATTCTTGTATTTGGACAGAAACACTTCTCAAGACAGCTTATTATAAGGGTATTAAAAACCTCTTTATTGGCAACCAGTTTTTAAGAAACTTTGTTACAATGTGTGGAATACATAGAACTTGCAAGATGGAAACAAACTGCTCTACCCAACCAGATAGTGTTCGCATTTACCCTGCACATATAAAGATATGTAAAAACTTGTCCTTTGATCTTATTACTCAACCCCTTTTTTACCTTCATCCACCTATCCAATCCAATTTGGAAAATTGACAAAGTTTCTGAGTTTTTTCCATTTGTTCACAGGACGTGAGTATCACTGACAAATTTGGCATTTATTTTTATACTTTCAAAGTCAACCTCTTTGGATGTGTTATAACCAATGTTCCTTGTTAGCTGTGCCCATGCACTGCCATTCCAAGGTTCCATGCATGGCAATTGGCATCAGCACATAGATAGTGGCATTGACTTCTGGTTCCAGAAGTTGACCTTAGAGGCTTGTGCAGCTGGAATGAAAGTCGTAGGGAGCACTAACATAGTTCTAAGTTGGGACCATCAGGCCCAGAGGTAGGGACACTAACATTGCTCCACAAGACTAAAGTCAGCATTTATTATCTCATTAGTAACCTCTTACCATTCAGCTGTGCAGTATTGTTGTATGGATCCCAGAAAGGCAACGTAACTTTGAAATAAAACCACAGAACTGCAAATGCTGGAAATCAAAAACTAAAACAGTAATTGCTGGAAAAACTCAACCACTCTGACACCATCTGTGAAGAGAAAACAGAATTGATGTTTCAGGTCCAGTGACCCTTCCTCAGGCCCTTCTTCAATGTAAATTTGAGACAGTTTGTGTAGTGATTGTAACACAGTCAGCTAGCAGGATCTCATAGAAAACAAGGTGCAGGGCTGGATGAACACAGCAGGCCAAGCAGCATCATAGGAGCAGAGAGGCTGACGTTTCGGGCC
>NW_025974280.1:0-8580 GCF_021869965.1 Rhincodon typus
GACTCATAGCAGAAGCAGTGATGCAAAGACTGGAAAGGACTGCCCTTTCGCAAATCCAGCCTAAACTATGGATACGCTACGTAGACGACATCATTAAATTTGTCATCATTAAATGGACCAAATTAGAAGAGACACACAAACTCATAAACAACACCCTCACTGGAATAAAATTCACCAGAGAGGAGGAGAAGAACAAACAACTCCCATTCCTGGATGTCATGGTAGAGCGCAAGACAAATGGGGAACTGCAAACGAAAGTACACCGAAAAGCCACACACACAGAGCAGGTATTGAACTTCAATAGTACCCATCCCAGCACACACAAACGAAGCTGCGTGTGAACGCTATTTAAAAGGGCAACAACACACTGCAGCAACATGAAACTATGCCAAGAGGAGGAGGAATACCTCTTCCAAGTGTTCAAGGATAATGGATATCCAAAGAACTGGGTCAGGAGGTGCCTATAGGAACAGCATCAGAAAGATTCTACACGCCCCGACACACTCATCACACGACCCTACATCAGGAACACGTCAGAACTCACCACAAGACTTCTACGACCACTGGGCATCAGAGTGGCACACAAACCCACATCAACCCTACGACAAGTGCTCATCCGAACTAAAGACCCACTCCCCACCATGGACAGGACCAATGTCATCTACAAGATCCCCTGCAGAGACTGCGAGAAACACTACATCGGACCAACAGGAAGGAAACTAACAACAAGAGTACATGAACACCAACTGGCTACAAAAAGACACGACCAATACTCACTCATCTCAATCCACATGGACAAGGAGAACCACGAGTTCGACTGGGACAACACCAAGATCCTGGGACAGGCTAGGCAGAGAATTCCTGAAAGCATGGCACTCCATGAAGCAGGCTATTAATAAACACATTGAACTCGACCTCATATACATTCCACTACGGAGGAAACCCGGAAGTCAGGCAATCCATCGCAACGGACCCCAGAGTTTAAAAACCAGGCGGGAAAACACACCGACGCTTCATCAGAGGCTGCACTGAGAATGTTACCCAGCACAGTAACGAAACGTCTGCGGAACAACAAAACAGCCTGGCGAGCCAACCATCCTCAACACCCACAACCCGAGCTACAGATCTACTCCAAAACCTTAGTATTAGTATTGAGTAGTTGAGTCATTCACACCAGTAAAGTCACCCGATATTCATCGATTAAGATTCCTTGCAGCATCTATTTTTACTGTAATATTATCCAGAGCTGAATAGCTTGATGACTTTTATTTCTAGCAGATTACAAACACAGAACACAGAACTGTACAGCACAGAAATGCGCCTTTTGGCCCATGCTGTTGTGTCGAACATGACGTCAAGTGAAACTAATCCCTTCTGCCTGCCATTGGTCCACATCCCTCCATTCCTTGCATATTCATGCACTTATCTAAAACACCCTTAAACGCCCGCATTGTATCTGTCTCCAGCACCACCCTTGGCAGTATGTTCTGGACACCTACAACTCCCCTGACATCTCCTTTGAACATTCCCCCTCTAAACTTAAATGCATGTCCCCTGGTATTAGACAAAAGATTCTGACTGTCAACCCTATCTAAGCATCTCATGAATTTATAGACTTCTATCAAGTCTCCCCTCAGCCTCCACTGCTCAAGAGAAAACAACCCAAGTTTTTCTAGCCTCTCCTTATAGCTCATACTCTCTAATTCAGGGAATACCTCTTTCGCACCCTCTCCAAAGCCTCCACATCCTTCCTGTAATGAGGTGACCAGAATTGAATGCAATACTCTAAATGTGGCCTAACCAAAGTCTTATAAAGCTGCGACATGACATCCTGACTCTTGTACTCAATTCCCCGAACCAATAAAGGCAAGCATGCCATACGTCTTCTTTACCACCCTATCTACTTACATGGCTACTTTCAGGGAGCTATGGTCTTGAATCCCAAGATCTTTCTGTACATCAATGCTGTTCAGAGTCCTGCCATTAACTGTATACATTTCCTTAATATTTGATCTCCCAAAGTGCAGCACCTCACACTTACTTGGATTAAACTCCATCTACCATTTCTTTGCCCATATCTGCAACTGATCTATATCCTGCAGTATCCTTTGACAATCTTCTACATGATCTACAACTTCACCAATCTTTGTATTGTCTGCAAACTTACTAATCCACCCATCCACATTTTATCTAAGCCATTTTTTTTATTCATTCACGGGACAAGGACATCGCTGGCTCGGCAGCATTTATTGTCCATCCCTAATTGCCCAGAGGGCAGTTCAGAGTCAACCACATTCCTGTGGGGTCTGGAGTCACATGTAGGCCAGACCAGGTAAGGATGGCAGTTGCCTTCCATAAAGGACATTCGTGAACCCAGATAGGTTTTTCTGACAATTGACAATGGATTTGTGGTTATCATTAGATCCTTAATTCCAGATATTTATTGAATTCAAATTCTACCATCTGCCATGGCAGGATTCAAACTCAGGTCCCCAGAACATTAGCTAGGTCTCTGGATTAACAATCCAGCAATAATACCACTACGCCTTTTACTACTTTTATATATATATATATATATAATATCACAAATAGCAGCGGTCCCAGCACAGATCCCTGTGGAATACCACTAGTCATGGACATCCAGCCTGAAAAACACCCTCCCACCAATATTCCTTGTCTTCAATGGGCAAGCCAATTCTGAATCCACACGGCCAAGTCACCATGGATTCCATGTCTCTTAATGTTTTGGATGAGCCTACCATGAGGGACCTTGTCGAAAGCCTTATTAAAATCCATGTAAACAGCATTCACTGCTCTACCCTCATCTTCATCTCCTTAAAAATTTCATTCAAGTTAGTAAGACATGACCTGCCCTGCACAAAGTCATGCTGACTGTCCCTAATTAGGCTATGTGCATAAATCCTATCCCAAAGCATTCTCTCCAATGACTTCCCAAGCACTGATGTGAGACTCACTGGTCTGTAGTTTCCTGGATTATCTCTATTTCCCTCATTGAACAGAGGAACAACATTAGCTACTCGCCAGTCTTCCAGGACCTCTCCAGTGGCTAGCGAGGATACAAGATCTTGGTCTTGGCAATCTCCTCTCTTGCCTGTCTCAATAACCTGGGGTAGATACCATCGGGCCCCGGGGACTTATCCACCTTAATGCTTTTCAAGAGATCCAACATCACTTCTTTCTTGATCTCAAAATGCCCTGGCATATTTGCATGCTCCACATAAATCTCACGATCCTCCATATTCTTTTCCTGGGTGAATGCTGATGTAAACTACTCATTTAGGATCTCACTTATATTCTCCGCCTCCAAGCGCAAGTTCCCTCCTTTATCATTGAGTGGTCCTACCTTCTCCCTAGTTACCCTCTAATTTTTAACGTATGCGTAGAATGACTTGGGAATCTCTTTAATCCTACTTGCCAAGGCTATTTCATGGCCCCTTCTTGCCCTCCTAACTCCCTGCTTGAGTACTTTCCTTCTTTCTTTTTATTCCTCATGGGCCCTGTCTGATTTTAGCTTCCTAAACCTTACATGTGCTTCTTTTCTCCTTTTAACTAAATTCACAACCTCCCTCGTTATTCAAGAGTCCCTTACTTTGCCATCCTTATCCTTTCTCCTTACTGGAACGTGTCAGTCTTGAACTCTCCCCAGCAGGTCTTTAAACAGTTCCGACATGTCAAATGTGGACTTGGCTGATAACAGCTCCTACCAATTAAGACTCCCTAGCTCCTGCCTAATATTAATGTAATTTGCCCTCCCCCAATTTAGTATCTTCCCTGACTTAATTTTGTTCATAGCTATCTTAAACTTAAGGAATTGTGATTACTGTTATTAAAATGCTCTCTCACTGAAAGGTCAATCACCCAGCCAGGCTCATTAGGCAATACAAGGTCCAGCATGGCCCCTCCTCTAGTTAGACTATCCACATACTGTTTTAAGAATCCCTCTTGGATGTACTTAACAAATTCCACCCTGTCAAAGCCTCTTGTTCTAAGGAAATCCCGGTCAATACTGGGAAAGTTAAAGTCACCCGCTATGACAACTCTGTTGTTACCGCACCTTTCCATAATCTGCCTACATATTTGTTCCTCAATCTCTCAGTGGCTGTTGGGAGGCCTTATAGTATAATCCAAACAGAGTGATTGCACCCATCTTAGTTTTGAGCTTTACTTATATTGCCTCAGTGGATGAGCCCTCCAGCATGTCCTCTCTGAGTGCAGATGTAACATTCTCCCTGTTTAGTAATGCAACTCCTCCACCTCTTTTACCTTCCTCTCTACCTCATCTAAAACAACGAAACTCTGGAACGTTGTACTGCTAGTCCTGTCTCTCTCTCAACCAAGTCTCTGTAATAGCCACAACATCATAGTCCCATGTACTGATCCAGGCTCTAAGCCCATCTGTCTTACCATTAATACTCCTTGCGTTGAAATAAACACTCTTCAGCCCATTAGTAGCATTGTGTTCATTTACATGTCTCTGCCTGTCCTTTCTTTCTGGTTTCCTGGTCCTAACACCTACCTTCCCCTTAACCTCTCCACTTGCTGACCTGCTGCTCTGGTCCCAGCCTTCTGCCACTCCAATTTAAATTCTCCCGAGTAGCGCTAGCGAGCCTCCCAGCAAGGATATTGGTTTCCCTCCAGCTCAAGTGCAACTTGTCCCTCCTGTACAGGTCACCCCTACCCCAAAAGAGGTCCCAATGATCCAAGAACCTGAAACCCTGCTCCCTGCACCGCCTCCTTAGCCACACATTCACCTGACCTATCTTTCCATTCCTTGTCCCACGAATATGTAGCACTGGCAGTAACCCAAAGATTATCACTCTTGAGGTCTTGCTTTTCAGCCTCTTTCCTAACTCCCTGTACTCATTCTGCAGGATCGCATCCATCTTTCTACCTACATCATTTGTACCAATGTGCACCATGACCCCTGGCTGCTCACCCTTCCCCTTAAGAATTTTGTGCAACCACTCAGAAACATCCTTGACCCTGGCACCAGGAAACAATGCATGATCCTGGTGTCTCGGATACAGCAACAGAAACACCTGTCTGTGCCCCTAACTAGTGAGTCTCCGACCACTATCGCTTGCTTGGATCTTGCCTAACTCTGCTCTACAGCAGGTTCACACATGAATAATTGACATTGCTTTGGAGCAAATAGCAGAAGTCATGGAGGTATTGTGGCACAGTGGGCAGCTGCCTCTGAGGCAGTTTCTCTGGATTCAGATCCTAACCCAGGACTTGATAGAAAGGAAAATGTGTTCAAAACAATTGAGTATCAACCTGAAAACTCTTCTGACACACACCCAGAGCAGAAGAAATTCCTAGCTGGATGTATGATATTCAAAAAATGTTGGAGCTTCTACCATAATTATCCATATAACATGAATGTAAAATGTGCATGTCGCCACAGCAACTTGAATTCCTGAGTGGACTATAATACAGTGCTACCACAGAACTCAATCAGCACTCGTAAAACAAGTAACATTTGTGCTACACAAATGCCAGGCAATGACCACCACCAGTGAGAGACAATCTAACCACTTCTCCTTGACATTCAATGGTGTTACCATCATGAAATCCCCTACTACCAACATTGTGGGGATTATAATTGACCAGAAATACAACTGGACTCACCAAATAAACACGGTGGTCACAAAAGCAAGTTCTGTTGGGAGGTTGGATTGCGGGGACGAATTTGATGGGACTGGTGGAAGATGTTTTTGGTTCTTGGAGAGACAGGGTTATTTCAGTTCCTATGGGAGATGGGTGTCAGGAATTAGAGTGAGAGTAGTGTGTTGGGTCTTGGTATAGTCTACAAACATTATTGTGATTCTAGTGTGTACTGATAGCAAGACTCAATCCAGATCATTTCCAAGAGAGGGTGAGATTCCCTTTTTTAATACTTTGATGGGCTTGAAGTAATTAAAATTTCTACTCATCTCAGCAGTAGGTAACTTTCTTAGTTATTATTATGCTCATCATTTAGCTTCATTCCTGGGCTTTGCTACAACTGATGCAGCTCAACTCTGTTTCTTTTTATATAAAATTCAAGAACTAAACTTTAGTTCTTTTCCATCAACTGTATCCCAACTTTCTAGTCTGGGATTAATAATAACTTCTCATTCTAAGATAATTTCATTACTTCAAACATTACTTTTTCTTTGGAAAACATATACCATGTGCTAGTCCATGGAAAGACTTCTCAGTTCTTCAGAGCATTACGCATGCTTCTCTCTTGAACGACTTCCCAACACCGAATGACAATGACGGTCAAAGTCTGGAAAGTTTGATCAGTTCTCCACAATCTATATAATTTCCTAGGAACTCTGGGTAACTTCCTGTCGTTTGCAGTTATGAGTAATGTAGTTTGTAAAAACTACTTGTTATCTCCAAACACACAACAAGCCCATATGTTTGACTTAGAATTCTAAGAACGCAAACTTACAGTAAAAAATATTAAAATACACATAAAATAAAGCTCACATTTTCATCACTTCTCCCCCCAAGAAGATTATGTATCTGAAAGACTACATTTTCAATAGGCATCAAATCATCTTACCACGAGTTCGATGTCATACTGACAGTAATAAGATATTAACGATATACATACAATGAGTGGTACAACAATTGTGTTTACACAATGCACAGCCTCTGCTATGTGCGCTCTTGACAGAGCAACAGTAATAACATTCTCTTTCTCAAGCACATTTTCAGTCAAATTTTCAAATTATAAGTTTGGAGAATTAAACTCCAACAGGTTTGTCTTAAGTTCTTGCCTTGAAATCTTTCTAAGAAAGTCAAAGTATTGTGGTCCTTATAAGTCATAGATTCTTCCATGCGGTACTAATTCAAAATGACGTATTTTGAAAAATAACTGAAATGCCAACCTGTCATTTTGAATAAAACATCTCCCACACTGACATCAACAGCCAGTTTGAATGGTTTCACGTAATTTAGCACAGATAACACTGATGCTGTTGTCAGTATAGCTTTCAAATTCTTAAAGGCAATTTGACACTCTTGTATCCATTCAAATATATTGAGCTTTTTCAACAAGTTTGTTAAAGGTACAACAACAGTACTGAAACACAAAACAAATTAGCAATGGAATCTATTCTTGCCAATATAATATAAAATTTCACATTTCGTCTAAACATGGGAAAATCCAAAATAGCCCGTACTTTTACTTCAGTTGGTTCTAATAGCCTTTTACAACAGTATGGCCCAAATAACTGACCTTGACCTTGGCAAATCCACACTTAGTTAAATGTAGAACAAAATTGGCCTTTTTGTAATAGTTGAATCAAATGATATTATTGTTCTTCCTAGGTATGGCTAAGAAACACCAAACTGTTGATGTAAACTGTACAGTTATGAAGCCCTTCAATTACTTTTTTGATCAAATTGATGAAATATAGCTGGTGCATTTTTCAATTACAAGCATTCAGCATTTTTCTCGTTCAGTTTCTAACTGAGCAGGCTGTTGACGTAAATCATTTAATTCCAAGACTATTTGGTCCATTCCCATTAAAGAAGCTTGGCTAAATATCTCAACCCTATTCTCTTTGCTTTCATCCTTTTTAATGGTAGGAATAACAGTAAAATCGCTTATTATTTAAATGGTGAAAAATTACAGCATGCTGCTGTCTAGAGGGACATAGGTGTCCTTGTTCATGAATCACAAAAAGTTGGTTTGCTTGTGCAATAGGTAAGTAAGAAGGCAAATGGAATATTGTCCTTCATTGCTAGAGGGCTGGAGTTTAAAAATAAGGAGCTTATGCTGCATCTGTATAGGGTGCTGGTAAGCCCACACCTGGCGGACTGTGTACAGTTCTGGTCTGCTTACTTGAGACAAGATGTGCTGGCACTGGAGGAGGTTGAAGGAGGTTCACTAGGTTGATTCCGGAGTTGGGAAGGTAGCCTTATGAATAGACTGGAACTGTACTCATTGGAATTTAGAAGAATGAGGGGTGATCTTATAGAAACGTATAAAGTTATGAAGGGAATAGATTGGATAGAAGTAGAAAGGTTGCTTCTACTGGCAGATGAAGCGAGAACCATAGGGGCATAGCCTCAAAATAAGGGGGAGCAGATTTGGGACTGAGTTGAGGAGGAATGTTTTCACCTGATCGGTTATGAATCTGTGAAATTCCCTGCCCAGTGAACCAGCTGAGGCTACCTTGTTGAATGTTTTAAAGGCAGATATAGATTTTTGAACAGTAAAGGAATTAATGGTTATAGTGAACAGGTGGGTAAGTGGAGCTGAATTCACAAAAAGATCAGCCATGATCTTATTGAATGGCGGAGCAGGCTCGATAGGCCAAATCACCTACTCCTGCTCCTATTTCTTATATGTTCTCATAATTCAATGCTTAAAAAAATCATACCCATTAACTGAATTTCCAATCATCTTGTTTCATTGATTCTTTTTCTTCCTTTTTAGGTTTATGGTCTTTAGCTCTAGTTACCACACAATCAGGAAATAATCCAGGATAACACAGTGTGGAGCTGGAGGAACACAGCAGGCCAGGCAGCATCAAAGGAGCAGGAAAGCTAACATTT
>NW_025974281.1:0-8578 GCF_021869965.1 Rhincodon typus
TTCTCCAGCATCGGCAGTTCCTACTATCTCTCCATCAGAAACTACCTTGGTTTCTATTAGCCCTCTACCTACTAGTCCATTGCTTCTTCACAGTTTTTGACCAGTTTTCAATTACCTGTCTTAAATCTGCTCCCAATCAGCTAATGACATGTTCCTGAGAGATAACGCACAGGTAAACCCAAAGAAAGAGTGCCTCCTGCATAACCAGTTTTCATAGCAACTTGCCATACCTAGGGTGTTCCAGATAAAGATCCAAACTAATTAATCTTACCTTCAAAAAATCCCTTGGAATCTGGAACACACATTAATAATTTGTACTGTCTGAAGGAGACAGCTGGAAACATATAATTTTCACCCAGACACGAAGAGGTCATCCATTATGAAGTGTTAATCACTTCTAAATGTGTATTCAGCACATAAATATAGAGCCTTTCTTTGACCTGCAATTACTTCATGCTTTGTTTACCATCTTCTCAGTCCAGGTTTTGTTTCTTCCACTTAGAATATGAAAGCTAAACTCCTAAAACATATTCACAAAATTGCATATTCATAATAGCCTGAAGATTTACATTATGATGCAAAAGCTGATCAGCTGCAGAATGGAAAGCAATAGGACAAAGCTGCAGAGATTGGTGCAAACATCCTAGACAAGTAATTGAAGAGGACAGGTGAGTGGCAAGACAGCGGGTATGTATGTAACATGGGAGCAGAGTTCACAGCAGCAATGCTGATGGATTCAATCTTCCTGTCAGTTCCCTTTAAGAAGTTGTGACTAATCCAAAACTTGGATGTGAATATAGCAGGCAGGAAGGCAGACATAGATCTCATTAGTACATACATGAAAAATGGCCTCATGCCTTCAGGCATGATGTTGATGGGTAGTAAGAAAAGAGGAGAAAGTCACAACGGTAGCTTTTTGTGTAGAATTATAGAGATTATACCTTAGGAGATGGACATAAACATGTAAAGGAAATCCAATGAATCTGAACAATGGAATTGTTGGGAATTAGAGAATGGTGTGGTCAACTATTTGGAGATGTTAAAGATAAACATTCCTCATGTTTCATAGAATCATACAATGCAAAAGAGGCCCTTTGGTCCATCAAGGTACATGCAGCCAAAAATATACTACTACCGACAATAATCCCACTTTCCTGCACTAGGCTCACAGCCTTGAGCATGATGACATTTCAAGCACTCTTCCAAGTACTTTTTAAAGATTGTGAGTCTCTCACCTCAGCTACCCTTCCAGGCAGTGCATTCCAGGCCCCACCATCCTGAGTGAAAGTTTTCCTCAAATTCCCTCTTAACCTCCTGCCTTTCACTCTAAAATTATGCCTCCTTGTTACGGACCCCGCAACTAAAGAAAACACCTTTTTTCTATTCACCCTGTACATGCCCCTCAATCTTATATGCCTCTAAAAGGATCCCCCTTAACCTTTTCTGCTCCAAAGAATACAACCCAATGTCATTCATGGCTCTAGTAAAGGAACAGAACTTAGAAGCAATGGCACATTGAGTTTATAGGAACATAGAAATTTGGAGCAGCAGTAGCTCATTTGGCTATTTGAGCATGGTCCAACATTCAATAAGATTGTGAATGAGAATGATGTGGTATTGGTCTAAACTCCAATTTTGCTTATTTGCACCCCTTGAATCACTTCTCGATCAAAATCGATCTCACACTGCTTTGAATAATTATGGATTGATCAGAAGTTTTGCATTTCGTTGGAGGATGCATAGATCAACAATATATTTTTCAATTAGGAAAAGATGACAGCAGTTGATGCTGCTAAAAAGCAGAAGTTATTAACAATATCAGTTACCACAAGGAAAAGTTGTGTGGACGAGAGGGTATCATTAAGTGGGTATCATTGAAAATGAGTCTGGAGAGATGAGAAAATTAGAAAAAGTGGTAGCAGCAGTTGGAGCTAGAGCAGTTGGGACACTGCAAAGTTTGCACACAGGAAAAAGGAGATAATTTTCTATAAAGGTGAGGAAGATGTATCGGGGCACTTGATTTTATGGCCCTCTGATTTGAGGCTACCAAGATGGGATTGCATCCAGAAATGGTAGAATTGGAAATCAACGAGGGATTTTACTGAAACAAAGGTATCAAAGATGGAAGCTTTGGTTCTAAGTCATCAACAATAACTGAGATATTATACTGGATGAAAGCAGAAAAATGGGAGCTAGGAGAAGTATCCTCACCCAAGGACAAATGGTAAAAATAATGAATTCAGATGGAACGGGGAATGTGTGTGTCATGAAAAACAAGGAACTAGTCAGGGACCATCAATATCAATGATCAATGCACAAAGGCCACAAAAGTTGGGTATTGAAAAGTAGAAATGGGTTTAAGTGAGTTCATAGCCAAAGATGTGGATTACTTGAAAGTAACAAAATCAGAGGGTCAAAGACATTTAAATAAAAATAGAATCCAGAATAAAAGTGATCAGTGAGCTATAAAAAGTAGCTACTGATGGCTGATCCAAAGAAGTTAAGCTGCATTGCTATTGATACTTCATCACAATCTCCCAGAGCTGATGGAAGCAGGTCTTAGATCTCTCAAAATTTCTGCACTTTATTACAATTTCTTCATATACACTCTTTTGATGGACCAGAATATTCTGAATATTTCACTCCCCGAATTCTTAGAAGTTATTTTGTAGTGAGAAATATTATACAAATATTATTGCTGTGACAAGCCAACTGAATCAGATGATGACCTGGAGGCAATTTATCTCATGTGCACGTTAATTGCAACAAAAACAATCACAATTACACTTTAGAAAGGCTAAATGTTTGCAAAACTTTTAGATATAGTTTTTCTAGTAAATTCAATAAGATGGCCAATGAATCAAAAGTGATGGTGTTGAGAGATTTCAATTATCTATTTAGAACAGGAATTGGCGAGGAACTAGAAACAACCACATTAGTTGGGAAGTTGCTAAGAAGCATGTATTGATGTAACGAGTCACGTCAGTGAGAGTTGACAGTCCTAGAGTTGAGGAAACACTAATGGTTTGGGCCACTCCATTATTAAATTTTGAAATATGGAGGTCTAGCTGGTTTGAGATTAATAGTACACTGATGCCACAGTTTGTATTGGCTCGATTTTATTAAACGACCGAATGTAGATCAACGCAAGGGGAATAGACAAAATTCTAGGTCTTCAGATCTGAGTGATGCTAGCAAAATTATTCCTATCTCTAGCTGCCATGAGAATCCAGTGGGAAGGATCTATTTTAACTATTGAATGCTAAACTATAAACAAATAACAATATATGCCCAAGCCAGGCTCATTATGACTGCTTAATTTGTTGTTTTCTTTCTCAGTAGATGAGGCAGCAGGAGAAAACATGCTGTCATCTTCTCTACCTGCAACATTCGAGACCCGAGACCAGGCCCTACTTCCAGATGATAGTGATTTATATGTACTTCTTTTATTATAGAACAACGTATTAACTGCTCACAATGCAATCTCTTCTACACTGGGGAAACAAAATGCAAATGATCATTTTGCGGAAAACTCAATTTCGTCTACAAGCATGATACTGAACCTCCGATGGCCTGCAATTTTAATTCTCCACTTTGCTCTCATAGTGGCCTCTCTGGTATACTGCATTACATAAAGAACAATAACGTTCAACACAAGCTCAAGGAATGGCACCTAATCTTTCATCGAGACACTTTGCAGCCTATCAAATTCAACAATGAGGTGAACAACTTAAGACTGTATTCTTTGCCTTCATTTGTTTTCTTTCCTTTAATTGTTTTGACCTTAATCTTGTTTTACTTATTTTTATAGTCACATCTACTTCAGACGTATCTGTCATTTCTTCAATTCCATTATTATTCCCTTTGGCCCTGCATAATAGACTCCTTTGTTTTTTAATGTCTCCCATCTTCTGCTTTTCACAGACCTTTCCTTATTGATTTTTCCCCTCTCTCCTCCATTTTAACCACTTAAAACCCTATACATTTCTGTATCATCAACCCAAAATAATTCTCTTTCCACAGACATTGCCCGATGTGTTGAGTATTTCTAGCATTTTCAGTTTTTACTTCATTTTTCCAGCCTCTAAAGTATTTTCTTTTAGTGTTGCAATCTTGGTGAGATTCTGCAATGTATCCTGTAAATCATATATTCACAGCCACTGTATTTAGCCTTTTGCCATGTGACTCTAATTCAAGGGAAAAGCACTGGTCAATCAAATTACTATATGCTAATAGTGTTGAGTATCCTGTGTTGTTGCCAGTGTCTTCATCCAAATGAATGGGGAACATGCCAACACTCTTTGACTTGAGCCTTGCAAATGCTGAAGAAACTTTGAACAGTCAGAAAACCAGAATTGCTGAATTCCCAGCCTTTGTCTTGCTTGTGTAGCTATAATGTTGATATAGCTAGTACAATTAGGTTTCTAGTTATTTAAAAACATTGATAATAATGGATTTGGTGGGGCAGGCAGGCTGGTCTTTACCTTGTCTAAGTTGATAAATTTTTGGAACTTCCATGGCACGTATGTAACTGTAACTTATCAACATAAAACTGGATGTTTTCCAAGAGCTGTTACAGAATTGCATGGACTGCTTCATTATCTTAAGATTGTGAATGGAGTTGAGCACTGCAGAATAACTGTAAACTCAATGTTACAATGAAAGTCAATGACAATCAGTTGAAACTGGTCAGGCCTGTATTTTCCTGAATAACTCTTGCAGCAATGTTTTGGAGTTGAGATGATTGACCTCCAATAACAAATGTCCTTGGTGTCAGTTTGGTACTGCCAGAATTGATGTAAGACAGGCCTTTGACTACCAATACATCACACCTTTTACCAAGGGGTCAAAAAGAGAACTGTGTTAGCTTCATTGCAACCTTTCTATATAATATATGTCACTTACAGTCTAATGCAAATTCACACCTTGGTGTCACCCCTCTACGAGTGTAAATTCTTCTAGCTTTATAACTCTTCACGCTCTCTTCATTCTTCTAAATCTGACCTCTTACTCATGCCAATTTCAAAATGCATATTGTGACTTCAGCTGCCAACTCCAGAACTGCCTTTTGATAACTCCCTGAATCTTTACCTCGTCCTTTAAAACACTCTTTAGAAATATATCTTTACTCAAGCTTTTCTTATGTTTCCTTATGTTACTCAGTGTCATAGACTGAATTACCCAGGGTATTGAGGCAGCTACTACAGCATACGTTAGGAGAAAGATTAAACTATTTGACCTCTCAAACCATTCAAAAAAATCATAGCCAATCTGACTGTAACCTCAGCTGCACAATTCTGCCCATCTCTGATAATCTTTCACCCACCCTGGCTTAACAAAAATCTATCAACCTCTACCTTAAAAATACTTAAAAAAACACTCTGAAACTTTCCTCCTCAATAGGTAATAGAAGCAAAGGATTCTCAAACTCCAGAGAGAAAAAAAATTCTCTTCAACTCAGTCTTAAATAGGTTGCCCCTTATTTTGAAAAGGTTATCTTTTGTTCCAGATTCTCCCAAAAAAGGAAATATTCTTTCCACATGCATCCTGTAAAGTCACCTCAGGTTCTTATATGGCTCAAAAAAGTTGACTCTTCCCCTTTTAAACTCAAGTGCACACAAGCCTAGTCTGTCCAAACATTGCACATAAAACAACCTGACCATTCCAGGTATTTGTCAAGTATACCTTCTCTGAGCTGCTTCCAGTACATTGACAACATTCCTTAAATAAGGACATCAAATGTTCACAGTTCTCCTTATATAGTCTAATGCCTGTATAACTGAAGCATAAAAACAGTTTGTCAGAATGACTTTAAAAATGACCTTTAAAGAAAAATCTAAATAATATGAAGACTTACGTATTGCTAAGACAGAACTTGATGACTTGATAGAATTTGCTCAAAGCTAATAAAATGAAGAAATGGCAGAAAGAACAATTCACGTTGACTAAATTATTAGGCAAGCTAAACTGAATTGGGCGAGAATAATTTACAACTACATTGACAATAAAACAGTTCGTGCAAATCAGTTACAGAACATGTAGGACCTTAGCAGGATGTCTTGGGTGGAATTTTAGAGGATGACCAAGGGCAACCAAAAATAAAATTGAAGGGATACCTTTAAAGTGTTTTTATCTGTACAGCAGGGAACAATAAAATTCAAATGCACTACAGATTCATGGAGATGATTCTGGCTGTATTAAAGAGAAAATATGAGGAAAAGCAGAAGATTTAACATGTCCTAGGTTCTGATGAAAATCAAAGGTTCTTACAGATACCTTGGTACATATTTTTAATATTCCACTGGAAGCCAGGAAATGCTGAATGAATGGATGAAGGTGCCAGTTGTCTCTCTCGCAGGAGAAGGAAAAAATAACCTGGTAATACAGAACTTGGAAGTAGTGTCACAGAAAGCCTTGGTAAAATGTTATCAATGAATTCACTAAAGTATCTCATAAGAAACTGTTCGCTAAAGATGAAACTCATAGAAACATAATAATTAAGAGCAGGAGGCAGCCATTCAGTCGCTTAGCCTTGTCCGCCATTCAACTCAATCAGGGCTGGTTTTCTACCTATCGTTTTCCTGGATTATTCCCATACCCATCGATATCTTCAATATATAAAAATCTACTGACTTCTGTCCTCAATATACTCAATGACTGAGCTTTCACAGATCTCTTGTATAGAAAGTTCTGAAGATTCACAACCCTCAGAATGAAATTAACCCTCCTCACATTCATTCTAAATGGCCTGTCCATTTCTTTGAGACTGTTTCATGGTTTTAGATCCAGCATCCCACCCCCAGGGGAATCAAATTTCCTTCATTTACAATAAAACAAAGAAACTGTGGATGCCGACAATCTTAAACAAAAACAGAAAGTACTGGAGAAACTGAACAGATCTGGCATCATCTGTGGAAAGAAAGCAGAGTTAACCGATTATACGCCCTCAACCATGTCTCCCACATCTCCCGCACCTCATCCCTCACACCCCGTCCACGCAATAAAAACCAAAAAAGAATCCCCCTTGTCCTCACGTACCACCCCACCAACCTCCGGATCCAACGCATCATCCTCCGACACTTCCGCCATCTGCAATCCGACCCCACCACCAAAGACATCTTTCCCTCCCCACCCTTATCTGCTTTCCGGAGGGACAACTCTCTCCGTGACTCCCTTGTCCGTTCCACACTCCCCTCCAGCTCCACCACACCCGGCACTTTTCCCTGCAACCGCAGGAAGTGCTACACCTGCCCCCACACCTCCTCCCTCACCCCCATCCCAGGCCCCAAGAAGACTTTCCACATCAAGCAGATGTTCACCTGCACATCTGCCAATGTGGTATACTGCATCCGCTGTACCCGGTGTGGCTTCCTCTACATCGGGGAAACCAAGCAGAGACTCGGGGACCGCTTTGCAGAACACCTACGCTCGGTTCGCAACAAACAACTGCACCTCCCAGTCGCGAACCATTTCAACTCCCCCTCCCGTTCCTCAGACGACATGTCCATCCTGGGCCTCCTGCAGTGCCACAACGATGCCACCCGAAGGTTGCAGGAACAGCAACTCATATTCCGCTTGGGAACCCTGCAGCCCAATGGTATCAATGTGGATTTCACAAGCTTCAAAATCTCCCCTCCCCCACCACATCCCAAAACCAGCCCAACTCATCCCCGCCTCCCTAACCTGTCCTTCCTCCCACCTCAAGCGACAACCCCATTTCCTACCTACTAACCTCATCCCGCCCCCTTGACCTGTCCGTCCTCCCTGGACTGACCTATCTCCTCCCTACCTCCCCACCTACACTCACCTTTACTGGCTCCATCCCCGCCTCTTTGACCTGTCCGTTTCCTCTCCACCTATCTTCTCCTCTATCCATCTTCTATCCACCTCCCCCTCTCTCCCTATTTATTTCAGAACCCTCTTCCCCTCCCCCATTTCTGATGAAGGGTCTAGGCCCGAAACGTCAGCCTTCCTGCTCCCATGATGCTGCTTGGCCTGCTGTGTTCATCCAGCTCTACACCTTGCTATGTCAGATTTTCCAGCATCTGCAGTTCCTACTATCTCTCAAGCAGCATCAGTGCTTGGCCTGCTGTGTTCATCCAGCTCTACACCTTATTATCTCAGATTCTCCAGTTCCTACTATCTCTGAAGCAAAGTAATCATGTTGACCTTCACAAAGCTTTCTCAGCTGTCAAAATAGGTACTACTAAAATGGCCACCACGACTTTACAGACTCTTACCAATTGGAGTAGGAAAAAAATACTGGACAAAATTTAAGCAGAATCTTGTGGATGCTGGGGATCTGAAATAAAAACAAAATGCTGAAGAAATTGAGTAGGTGTGGCAACAGCTTCAGAGTTCTTAGAATCCCTACAGTGTAGAAACAGGCCCTTCGGCCCAACAAGTCCACACCAACTCTCAGAGCATCCCACCCAGACCCATCCCCCTATAACCCATCTAATCTACACATCCCTCAACACTATGGGCAATTTTTCATGGCCAATCCATCCCAACCTGCACATCTTCGGACTGTGGGAGGAAACCGGAGCACCTGGAGGAAACCCACGCAGACACTGGG
>NW_025974282.1:0-8578 GCF_021869965.1 Rhincodon typus
AGCTATGTCCCCTCGTGCTAGCCATCACCATCCGAGGAAAAAGGCTCCCACTGTCCACCCTATCTAATCCTCTGATCATCTTGTATGTCTCTATCAAGTCACCTCTTAACCTTCTTCTCTCTAACGAAAACAGCCTCAAAACCCTCAGCCTTTCCTCATAAGACCTTCCCTCCATACCAGGCAACATCCTGGTAAATCTCCTCTGCACCCTTTCCAATGCTTCCACATCCTTCCTATAATGCGGTGACCAGAACTGTACGCAATACTCCAAGTGCGGCCGCACCAGAGTTTTGTACAGCTGCAACATGACCTCATGGCTCCGAAACTCAATCCCTCTACCAATAAAACCTAACATACTGTACGCCTTCTTAACAACGCTATCAACCTGGGTGGCAACTTTCAGTGATCTATGCACATGGACACCGAGATCTTTCTGCTCATCCACACTACCAAGAATCTTACCATTAGCCCAGTACTCTGTATTCCTGTTACTCCTTCCAAAGTGAATCACCTCACACTTTTCCACATTAAACTCCATTTGCCACCTCTCAGCCCAGCTCTGCAGCTTATCTATGTCCCTCTGTAACCTGCAACATCCTTCCGCACTATCCACAACTCCACCGACTTTGGTGTCATCAGCAAATTTACTAACCCATCCTTCTATGCCCTCATCCAGGTCATTTATAAAAATGACAAACAGCAGTGGCCCCAAAACAGATCCTTGAGGTACACCACTAGTAACTGAACTCCAGGATGAACATTTCCCATCAACCACCACCCTCTGTCTTCTTACAGCTAGCCAATTTCTGATCCAAACGGCTAAATCACCCTCAATCCCATGCCTTCGTATTTTCTGCAATAGCCTACCATGGGGAACCTTATCAAATGCTTTACTGAAATCCATATACACCACATCAACCGTTTTACCCTCATCCACCTGTTTGGTCACCTTCTCAAAGAACTCAATAAGGTTTGTCAGGCACGACCTACCCTTCACAAAACCGTGTTCACTATCCCTAATCAAATTATTCCTTTCTAGATGATTATAAATCCTATCTCTTATAATCCTTTCCAACACTTTAGCCACAACTGAAGTAAGGCTCACTGGTCTATAATTATCAGGGTTGTCTCTACTCCCCTTCTTGAACAAGGGGACAACATTTACTAGTCTCCAGTCTTCTGGCACTATTCCTGAAGACAGAAGAATATCAACAGTTGATGCCTGCTGGTCAGAATGGCTAAGCAATTGAACTACAGATGCTGCAGATGAAGGATGGAGTTCAATTAACACAACAAACTAATCTTATACATCCGTCAGGCACAATGGCTGCTGTGTTGATGCAAAGGGAGTGTCAATCTGAACCAAGAATGGACAGACTTAAACACTGATGATTTTACTTGTTTTTACCTGGTGGATGGTATAGAGCAGTTTCTTCTGGAAAACATGAATTAAAATATCAAAACATCAATCAATATTAAAATAAGGGTAATGGTTGAACATAAATATGTTTAAAGAACAGCTGAGTAAGATTAACTATTTTGTTTTATAGAACAATTGCATGAAAGAAGATGTTAAAAACTAATCATCAGTATTGTGGGATGCTTGTGGACAAGACTGCAGAGTGCAGAAAGGCTGAATTTCCCACTCAATGCAGATGCCCTGCTTCACTGGGAATAGGAGAATGAGGAATATTCCTGGCCGTGAGGTTAAATACTTGAATAATCGAATATTATTCTGCTACTGCTCCCAGTGGTGTACAATGTATTCTAGTTGATTCAATTTGCACTATGATATCAATTCTGAATCAACGGAATTTTGCATTTTGGAAGTGCCGTACAAGATGATGCACAGCATTCTCAGTGTGAACGATACGGAATATTTCTCTGTATGGTATGTTCATCTGGAACTTCTAAAATTACTGTACAACATAGATGTCAATGCAAGCAGCAAACAATGTGAGGAAGAGCTCCAGTAGATTTTCCGCTCCTGTTTGTTCTCTTGCCAAATGGTACTGAGCAATTCTGGCAGGGTAATCTTTTGGAATTGGGTCACTCGTTCTGCAAACTTATGTGATTCTAGATCATGGACACTGAATTCCCCCATCCAGCCAGCATGCTGTACTTCTTCTAAATGGTGTTTAACAAGGAGGAGCCCTGATTCACCAGCTCAGAGATTATGATACCTATAAAAAGAGAACTATTTTGTGGCACAATCAAATCAACAAGTAACAGATGGCAGTGAATCGACCTTTGCCAAGTCGGCTGGGCTATGAGTGACTTTACCAAGATCAATTCCAGGTAACCTGTCCGTTATCATTTTTACCAATTTGACACTTGTTTTTCCTGCACTGTGATTTGAACTTACTGTGTCTGAGACACAAATTTCTGACAATTGGCTCACAGTTGACATTCCAAAGTTTAGACTCTGCAGACAGGAGACAAATTGTTAGGCGATCAAAGTTAGTCAGTGATGAGCATGTAACATTTTACTTGGTGGATAGTAATCAGTCGGTTCTACTGGAAAAGGAGAATGAAAAGTTTCAGCAACAGAAACAGACGAATGTAAAACAGTCTTGAGCAACTGAAACACACTGATCTTGTACGTTTGTGTGAAGCTTACTGGCTGCTAATGCTGAAGCTCGCTGCATGCCAATCGGACCCAAGAATGATTTCTGTCAATATAGAAAACTAAATTCAAAATACACATTTATTAGAATCTCTCATCAATTCAGTTCTTGAATAGGGGTTAATGGGATTGTCTGTGAACTTACTCTGTGCCACCATTGATCATTGACTGTAAATTTGGCTAAATCTGCAATACTTCCAAAGAAACAACATAAGCTGTCATTTGGTCTGGACTCAACCGTGAAATTTTGGGAAATAATTTCAAATTATCCATCTCAAATCAGTAGAAGGTGGAGAGCCCAAAATCAAGATGTCACCAAAACCCAGGACAAAAAAGAATGTCTATTTACACAGACTGGGTGAAGTCTGTGTCATCAGAATGTCAGCGTTTTTGAACATTATACCAATATGAGACTGCCATTTGGGGTATCATCAGTCTGTGCCAATTTTCAGTGGACAATGGAGAACATTTTACAAGCAAAAACAGAATTTGCTGTGAAGAGACATCAAAATTAATGTTCAGTTCCGGTGACACTTCCACAGAGTTCCTGGACTCGTTAAATCTGATTTCTCTGCACAGATGCTGCCAGACCTGCTGAGCTTTTCCAGCAAATTGTGTTTTTGTTTCTGATTTACAGCATCCGCAGTTCTTTTGGTTTTTATTTAACATTTTACGAGGTCTACCCCAGGTTGCCATTTATCTAGATGACGTGCTAATAACAGGGAAAACCAATAAAGAGCACTTAGAGAACTTGGATAGAGTCCTTAGATGTTTCTCCAAGGTGGGTGTAAGCTTTAGAAGGGAAAAATGTGTGTTCCAGGCACCCCAAGTGACCTACTTGAGCTACAGAGTTGACAAAACTGAGTTCCAGCTGCTGGAAGATGAAGTGAGGGCGATCAAAGTTGCCCAGGCTCTCATGTCATTACTGGAGCTTCAGTATTTCCTTGGGCTGGTGAACTATTGTGGAAAGTTCGTACATAACCTGGCTTCCATCCTGGCACCTTTGTATCAATTCTTAAAAAAGGTCAGCCATGGAAATGGTCACATAGCCAAGCCATAGCCTTCAGGGAAATGAAGAAACAGCTATCATCCTGTAAGGTATTGGTACACAATAATCCCAAGTGAGATCCGGTATTGATGCCTCCCTGCATGGCATCGGGGTAGTATTAGCTCAGAGGTGACCCCATGAAAAGAATGCCTAATAGCATGTGCATCCAGGACGTGGGCTAATTCAGAGTGTAAATACGCCCAGGTAGAAAAGGAGGATTTGCCAGTCATATTTGGAGTTAGGAAGGTCCACCAATACCTTTACAGATGTAAATTTGTAATAATAATGGTCCACAAGCCCCTGCTTGGTTTAGTTAAAGAGGACAAGACAGTGCCGCCCATAACTTCAGGCTGAAATTGGCGGTGGACTCCAATACTAAGTGCGTATAATTACAAGTTGGAACACCATCTGGGAGGCCAAGTAGCAAATGCAATGCATTGAGCCGCCTCCCACTGGCAGGTACATCACTGGTGTTGCCACCACTGGAACAGTCCATAAAGATTTCAGATTTTGTGTACACACCTGCAGTTACAGCTACATCATCACACTTTGGATGCAGAATGATCCGGTACTGGCAAAATTGAAACAGCTGGTGGTGATGGGACAAACCAAAGGGCTAGCACAACCAGAAATGAAACCTTTCTGGACCCGGAAAGACAAGATCACAGTAAAGGACGGTATATTATTGTGAAGAGCAAGAGTGATTGACCCAAGCAAAGGTCGCAGCCAGATACTGGCTGAACTGCACTATGGTCATCTAGGGGTTTCCCAAATGAAGATATTGGCAAAGGTAATAAGTCCTCTAGAATGTAGAATTGTGCAGCACAGGAATGGATGCTTCGGCCTACGATGTTGTGCCAAGCATAATGCCAAATTAAACTAATCTGTTCTGTTTGCCCTTGGTGCCCACAAAGGCTAAGAACATTGACCCCATAAGAAGTGGAGGAATTGAGTAATCAGGGAGAATGTTACATTTGCACTCAGAGAGGACATACTGGAAGGCTTATCCACTGAGGCAATATGGATGGAACTCAAAAATAACATGGGTGCAATCACTCTGATAGGATTATACCATAGCCCCCCAACAGCCACCAAGACGTTGAGGAACAAATATGTAGGCAGGTTCAAAGTAGCTGGATGTGCACAGAATTCATTTGTCAAACACAGGGATGGCAATAGAAAACTGTACGCATCTTATGCAGTATATGGACTCATGGAAGTGTTGGTCACAGATAACTGGGCTGTCATTTACCACCAGGGAATTCAAGTATTTCCTAAAGTTGAATGGTATTTGTCATGTAAGGACAGCTCCATACCATTCATCATTCAATGGTCTGTCAGAAAGAGCAGTCCAAACTTTGAAGGCACGCTGAAAGAAACAGTGAACAGCTTCATGGGATACCAAACTATCCTGGTTCCTATTTGATTTTTGGACCACCCCTCATACAATGACAAGGATAGCTCCAGCAGAATTGCTAATGGGGAGAAGGCTCTGCACCAGATTAAATCTGATCTTCCTGGACCTCGGCAGGGCAGGGTGAAACAGCATTAGGAATGCCAATGCCTGACACAACAATTCTCTAAGCCAGAGCGGCAGTTTACTTCAGAGGACGACGTTTGATGTACAAACCATAGGAATGGTCCTGCATGGGTGAGAGGTATGGTCAACACAACAGGAGGTCCAGTGACGTATGAAGTTCGGGTATGTGCAATGGTCCTGAAAAAGCACATGGACCGTATGAAAGCTGCAAACTCAGAAACAGTACAGGAGCAAAACATACCCGGCTCCACGACTGCCTTTCCAGCTGTTCCAGAACCTTGGTTCTCCGTCTCTGTCAAACATTGAACATACTTTGAAATCTGAGATAGACCTGGTGGATGTCGTTGCCTTGACACTTTTGCCACCTGAGGAGAATGTATTTCTTCTGGGATGCCCCAGGCACATGAGGCGAGCTACTGAGTGTTACATACCACCCATAACAGAGGCAGATTGGAGGAACTTGACCTGGTGCTAAAATGCCTCAGGATTAGCTACAAGAAAAAGAACCAGCCTATGTCCTGGGACTCAGAGGGGGAGAGATGTAGTGATTGTAATGCGGTCAGCCAGGTGGACCTTATACTATGAGTTCCTTGGTTGGTGCTGTTAGAATGGTCCAGTCAGGGAGCCCTGGTGGACAGATACAAACAAGAGTATCAGAGATTCTGTTCACTGTGAGAGCTGGCTCTGAGGAAGCTGGAATAGTGTCAAGGACTCTCCACATGTAAAAAGAGGATGACTTGGTGATGAGATACTGGCTTTTGTGGAGTTATTTCAAAGACATTCACTCACTGGCATGTAGTTTTTCACCTGTTGGCAGGTAGTAATGCATTTTTTTTGGAAAAGAAAGGAATTTTAAGCAATATTTAACAGATTAGAGATTCATTTTTATAATGTGAATCTCTCAAACTGAAGAAAAACACAAGAGTTAATTTTAAAGTTAACTCTGTAGAATATCAACAGTTGATGCCTGCTGGTCAGAAAGGCTGAGCAATTGAACTACAGATGAAGAACAGGCTTCAATGACACAGCAAACTAATCTCATACATCCGTCAGGCACAATAGTTGATGTGTTAAAATGACTGTCAATCTGGATCAAGAATGTAAAGACTTAAACAATCCTGTTTGTTTTTACTTGGTGGATAGAATACAACAGGTTCTTCTGGAATTCATGAATTAAAACATCAATCAACATTAAACAGGAGAGTGACGGTTGGACATACATATGATTAAAGAGCAGCTGGATAAGATTAACTATTTTCTGACAGTAAAATTGTACAACAGACAATGTTAATAACAATGGATCAGTAAGGACCAGGAGAATAAGGAATATTCTTGGCTATGAGGTTAAAGATTCCAATCAAATAACTCCTGTGCCTGCTCACAGTGGTGTACATTGTATTCTGGGTGATTCGGTTTGCACTGCAATATCTATTCAGAACTTTTCAAATTAAGCACTTTGGACTTTTTGTTATTGCTTCTTGGATGTGGCTGGCGGGGCAGCATTTGTTGCCTTTCCCTAGTAATCATTAGAAGGTGGTGGTGAGTTGTTTTCTTAAATAGCTGCAGTTCATGTGCTGTAAATTGACCCACAAAGCTGTTAGGGAGGGAAACCCAGGATTTTCACCCAGCCACAGTGAGATATATTTCCAAGTCAGGAAGGTGAGTGGTGCAGATTGGACCTGGCAGGTGGTGGTGGTGCCATGTATCTGTTTGTCAGTGGTCAATGCTATTGAATGTGAATGCACGCTGTGTCACCACTAATCCCTTGCTAGACGTTTAGAACAAACAGATAGTTTCCAGAGATATGGAGTAAAGTATCACTGGGAACTTACTTGAGTGAGAATGAAACTCACAGTGAAATTTTGAAAAAAAACATGACAAACAATGAATATAATTTCCTGTCAGGCAACAGGGGATTAGAGATAATCTTTGTATCAGCAGGTCATAAAATGACAACAGCGGCAATCGACACTGTTTTTCTGACGTTTTGCTCTGAGGGGCTTCGTTATTATGTAAATATTGCTTCAACGATTGAGTACATTATAAGTCACACTGGGTCAGGTATTTGATATCCAGACATTTTGTCTCTTTCCAAGTGTACTAAAGATAGCAAGAATGAAGAAGACTTTACGTTTATCAGGCTGCATTCACACTATTGGTGCTGAAACTATGCAATTCAACAGAATGACAGTGCAACACAAAATGATGCTACATACACACAATGTGAAAAAGGAACAGGTTTCCTGGCAAAGACTGTACACTTGTCCTTCTCAACATTACTGAGATGGATTGACGTATCTGCAAAAGCAGGATAGCTGACGAAAAGCTCAAGTTGCTTTTCACTGTTGTGCTCATTTTCTCACCACATCGTGCAGGGCAAGTATAGCAGGTTTCACTGTTGCGTTTTGGTCAGTGGTTCTGGAATTTTACATCATGGACATTGAAACTCTGTATCCAGTCTGCAAGATGTGCAATTTCCAAGTGTTGTGTAACAATGGGCACTGACACATCTGTTGATATAAGATGACCTCAAGAAGTATAAGTTGGTCCGTCTTATATTCTGATTTAATGCTGTGTCTGTTTAACGGTTCTAGGTTGATTGCTCACGACGTCCATGGTTGTGTCCTCCTAAGCTCATAGCAGTGTGTGGCCATGTCTTGCTGATCATCCTGCTACTGGGAGAGGACCTACCGTGGCCATACCTTACACCTGTTACACCTGGGATGTTTCCTGAATGGTATGATTCTCACAGTGTGACTATGTCGGGTGCGAGAGCTGTGGGGCAACTTTCCCAATATGTCACCATTCTCCACATCGTACTGAAGAGAACTGCACAGATTAGACTAGGATAGGAATGTCTGCAAAACTCAATGATGAATTTCCAGTCTTTTTTTCAAAACTGGGTTGGCATTTGACTTTCCTGGACTGGTAGTTGAAATCACTTTGCCTCAGAAACATGCCAATTGGACCAAAGACGACAGCTACAAATCTGGATTCACTGCAATACAAGTCAACAGGGTCATCAACCGGACAACAGCGGCAGTCGCTGATGAGCATGTATTCCCTTACCTGGTGGATAGTAGTCGGCCAGTTTTTCTGGGAAAGAACAAATAAAATTTTAATGACTAACAGGATAGAGATTGTTTGAAATACAAATGTCGAAGCAACCAAAACAGAAACAACAAAACAACTTTTGTCTCAAAAATCACTGATAGAAAAACTGATCCCCACTCCTCAGGCGAGTCAAACCGTTTCTAAAAATACACTAAACTTTGTGAAACAAGCTCAAGAGACTTGGAGCAATCATCGTGTCCTTATGTCACTCCCACTGGTTGCAATGCTGAAGCTAAATGCATATAAATCT
>NW_025974283.1:0-293 GCF_021869965.1 Rhincodon typus
ACCTTGTTATCTCAGATTCTCCAGCATCTGCAGTTCCTACTATCTCTCAATCATCCAACAGTTGCCAATCACAGACCCTGGACCCGCCCAGTGCCAATCATGACTGAGCCCCGCCCACCGTAGATCGTCACCTGACCGCACACTTTCGCTCCAGACCACGCCCACCGCCCGTCGAAATCTGGTCCCGCCCATTGGTCCTGACCGCGTCCATTTCAACCGGCAGCCTGTCCCATCATCCTGAGTGCGCGCGCGTGCGTGTGAGCGAGAGAGGGTGTCGTCCTCCAGGGAACAGT
>NW_025974283.1:303-8577 GCF_021869965.1 Rhincodon typus
AGTCTGCGATTCATATGACTGAGTCTGGGATGGGGAGGGTGCTGTGCGCGCGACGCGGGAAGTGCGCAGCGGGAGCGCGCGCTGAGCGCGGTTCCACATCTGTCCTTCAGTAGGTGTATATGTGTGGCGTGGGAGATCTTTGTGCCCCCGGGGAGGTTAGTGTCGGGCGAGGCGGGGCTGTATACCGTGTCAAAAACAGAGATCGCTGTAAAAGCTCAGCAGGCCTGGCAGCGAGTGTGGAGAGAAATCAGAGTTAACGTTTCGGGTCGAGTTCCTCAGAACTGTAAACGGTGGAGTGGGGTCGGTAATCCCTCAGTAAGGTCAGTGTGGGGGTAGTGTGGCTGTATATAGAATTCATAGATCCTCAGGAAGATCAGTTTGGGTAGGCTTCATAGAATCTCCACAGTGTGGAAACAGGCCATTCGGTCCATCGAGTCTACACTGACCCTCTGAAAGTCATCCCACCCAGAACCACCCTATCCCTGTAAGCCTGCATTTCCCATGGCAAGCCCACCTAGCCTGCACATCCCTGGACACTGTGAGCAATTTAGCATGGCCAGTCCTCCTAACCTGCATATCTTTGGACTGTGGGAGGAAACCCCTGCAGACACGGGAGAATGTGCAAACTCCACATAGGCGGTTGTCAAAGGCCACAAACAAACCGGGATCCCTGGCGCTGTGAGGCAGCTAACCATTGAGCTGACATCCTGTGTCTGCGCTTTCAAGATTGTCAGTGTAGGCGAGGGAGTTGTGGGGAGCTGCTATATACCCTCGCTATGCTACAGGATAGTTGATTACGTTCTGAAGAAGGGTCACTGGGGTCAAACCATTTAACTCTTTCACTCTACAGACCTGCTGAGGTTCTCCAGCATTTTATGATTCTGTTCTTATCCTTCCTCTGGCAAGTGGTAAAAATGTGACTCACTGGTGTAAAGATAATTTAATGCTTTTTCAATTTTTACTTTTAAAACTGTTCTTTTTGTTAACTGATGCTGTTCAAGAAGTGGTATTAAGTTACAGATGGGCATGGTCTTGAACGTGATTGAGGGTTAAATTGTGTACTCCCATTCCTGTTTTAACACTTCTAAAACTTTTGATGTGTAGAGTTTTTAAGGAATGTGGAATTAAAGTGAGTAAATGGAGTCAACTATGACCTGATTGAATGGTGGAGCAGACTGGAGGTTCCTATTGTCTATGGAAGTCCCAGTCAAATTCAACCATACTGATCATAAGTAAACCTCAAACACTGGAAACATACAAGGGCTTTACATATCTGAGCAAAAAGTGCATCTAATACTTTGGAATAAATCCATACTGGAAAAAGGGTAATGTTACTTGTCAAGATTGGGATTTTATTTGTATTCTTATTTACCAGTTACTGCAGTTCCTCCAGGATAATTATTTACTAATGCTCTTCATTTCCTCCCAGCATAGGTTTAAACCTGAAACATGAAGCTTCCTGTAGTGCTGTCACTTTCCATCTGCTGTTTGTTCAATTGCACACTGAAAGGTGGTAAGTATTACAACATAAGACCATAAGATGTAAAAGCTGAAGGAAGCCCTTCAGCCCATCAAATCTGCTCCACATATCAATGAGATCATAGCTCCACTTTCCTGCCTTTTTCCCATTATCTTTGATCCCTTTGCTGATTGGAAGTCTACACTTAATGACCCAGCCTCTACAGCTCTCTGCTGTAAAGAATTCCTCAGATTTACAATCTTCTGAGAAAAGGAATTCCTCCTCATCTTCGTTTTTAATGAATGATCTCTTACTCTGAGTTTATGCTTCTGGCCCTAGACTTCCCCACAAGGAAGAGAATCTTTCTGCATCTATCCTGTGAAGTTTCCTAAGAATCTGTAGCTTGTCTCTCATTTATCTAATGTAACAAAGTATGGGCCCAACTTATTCAACCTCTCCTCATAAGACAGTCCCTCCATTACCCATGATCAGCATAGTGAATCTTCTCTGGACTGTCTCCAATGTCATTACACCTTTCCCCAGATTATGGGCCCAAAATGGTTCAGCATTGCAGCTTATCACAGGACATTCAGAAACTCGTGATCAATCAGGCAGAATCAAAATGGTTTTGTGAAATGAAACTTGCGTTTGACAAATGCATCTGAGTTCTTTTGAGGATGTGACAAACAAGGTGGATAAAGGGGAAATCAGTAGATGCACTTTTGTGTTTTTGCACTTGATAAGGTGCCGCCTAAAAAGTTCCTGCAAAGATTGGAGCTCGTGACATTTGAGGTAATATGTCAGAATGGATAAAGGCTTGGTTAACAAACAAGAAACCAAGAATCAGAATAAATGGGTCATTTTCAGTTAGTATGCAGTAACTGGTGCAGTGTCACAGGGATCAGTGCCGGGGCCTCAACTATTTACGTTCTATATTGATTACTTGGATGAAAAGACCAACTGTATTACAGCCAAACTTGCTGACAATATAAAGGTTGGTAGGAAAGGAAGAAGCGTGGACCCTGCAAAGGGATGTAGATTGTTTAATTGAGCTATTTTTTTAAAAATGGCAGATGGAGTATAATGTGGGGAAATGAAAAGGAAAATAGTGCTATTTAAATGGAGACTACAAAACGTTGTGGTATAGAGGGATCCCTGTATATGAAACAAAATGTTACCAGAAAGGTACAGCAAGTAATTGGAAAGGCAAATGAAATGATAGCCTTTATTGCAAGGTGCAGGAAGTTTGAAAGTAGGAATGTCATGCTACAACACTATAGGGCATTGATGTGACTACATGTAGAGTACTATGAACAATTTTGGTTACTGTACTGAAAAATGGACATACATCAGCTCATCAGAGAATGCTCTCTAAGTAGATCCCTAAATGAAGGGGTTTGGTCTGTGAGAAAAATTTAGAACATGTTGAGCCTTTCAGATTGGAGTTTAGATGAAAGAGAGGTGATCTTATTGAAACGATCTTCACCCTGTTCCCCCGATGGGGAAATCTCATACTATGGGCATACAGTTTAAAAATAATGGGTCTCCCAGTTAAGATGGAGATGAGGAATTACCTCTCTGGTCATTAGTCTGTGGTATTCTCTTCCCCAGACAGCAGTGGAGGTTGAGTCATTAAATATGTTCAAGGTTGAGATGGACAGATTTTGATCACAAGGTAGTTGAGGATTATGAGAGGCAGGCAGGAAAGTATAAACCACAATCAGTCCAACCGTGATCGTAATGAATGCCAAACAGGCTTGAGGGCCAGTGGCCTGCTTCTGTTCTTTATGACTTGTCTTTATACTCCCCACTACCCCAAAACTTCAGTCTGGTGTAATTTGCAGATTCATCTCCGATCCAGATTATTCATGTAAATTATGATTGACAGTGATCCCAACACTGAACCTTTAAAGAACACTATCCTTTAACTTGAATAACTTTACCTTATACTTTGATTTCTATTTTTTTTGCCCTAAGCTTTTCTGTTTACCTGCTGTGCTATAGTCTATCGAAGACCATGCTACACAAATCCAAATGCATAACATTTGTCGAGAAGATATTTACAGATTCTGTTCATTCTTCAATGAATTCTGTCATGATTTAGTTCTTCAGAATATGCTTGATTAATTTGTTTTCTAATTTCTGATGATCTTTGTCTGATTCCTGTAGCATTCCAGTCACAGCTGACTGACCTATAATTCACAGGTCCTGTTCTATCTCTCTTTTCAATCTGACAATTTGTGTTACCTGTTCTATGGTGTGCGTATCTTTTCTGTGAGTTTATATTGCCATTCTGTGGTGACCCTATCTTGTGTATGTATTGTTTTGGAAATATAATGGCTGTTGGAACATGTTGAAAATGCTCACTAAGTCAAAACTGGATGCTGGTTTCTGTTTGGAACAAAATTACTCAGATTCAGTGCCTCTCCTTGTCTGACATCTGATGAACATGTAATCGTTCAGCTCTGCACCATGATCTTAGTCAGAATGCTGAATGTTTCCAGCCTCCTTTACCGCAAAAGAGACACAGACCTTAAATTGCCATGGGGTTCAGATATTCTTTTTTCTATTCATTTTTTTTGTGGGATGTGGGCATCACTGGCTGGCCAGCATTTCTTGCCCGTCTCTAGTTGCCTTTGAGAAGCTGGTGGTGAGCTGACTTCTTGAACCGCTGCAGTCTCCCTTCTGTGGGTTGACCCACAATGCTATTAGGGAGGGAATTCCAGGATTTTGACCCAGTGACCGTGAAGGAACGGCAATATATTTCCAAGTCAGAATGGTGAGTGACTTGGAGGGGAACTTGGAGGTGGTGGTATTCCCATATATCTGCTGCCCTTGTCCTTCTAGATGGAAGTGGCTGTGGGTTTGGAAGGTGCTGTCTGAGGATCTTTTGGTTAATTTCTGCAGCGCATCTTGTAGATAGCACACACTGCTGCTGAGCGTCGGTGGTGGAGGGAGTGAATGCTTGGGGATGTAGTGCAGGCTGCTTTGTCCTGGATGGTGTCAAGCTTCTTGAGTGTTGTTGGGGCTGCACTCTTCCAGGCAAGTGGGGAGTATTCCATCACACTCCTGACTTGTGCCTTGTAGATGGTAGACAGGCTTTGAGGAGTCAGGACGTGTGTTACTCAGATGAGTTATGAATGCTGTAAAACCAAAATCATAGAATCCCTACAGTATGGAAAGAGGCCATTTGGCTCATCCAATCCACAATAACCCTCTCAAGAGCATCCCACCCAGACCGACCCCTCCACCCTATTCCTGAAACCCTGATTTACCATGGCCATTCCACTAGCCTGCACATCCCTGGACACTAGGGGGCAATTTAACATGGCTAATCCACTTAACCTGCACACCTTTGGACTTTGGGAGGAAACCGGGCACCCAGTGGAAGCCCACGCAGAGAACACGGAAATTTCATGCAATCACCCAAGACTGGAATCAAACCCGGATCCCTGGCGCTATGAGGCAGCAGTGCTGACCGCTGAGGCACCATGCTGGCCATTTGAAAAGCCGCATTTGATAATGCGGAGAACGGGATGTTGAATTGTGCTAGGACAGAATTACATTTTGTATTATGTCTTGAACTATTGTATTTGTTTTGAGAGCATGTAAATCCAGTAATGTTTCAGTGATCATTGTGGTCTGTGCAGCTGGTAACTGCTTTTGTGGGAGTTTTACTAAGTGACATTTGCATTGTTTTTACCATTTTGCTTGTACAGATTTGCATTTATCTGTGGTTTTTTGGCCCTTCCAGTTTCTGGTGTACGAAGATTGCATTGTACTATGCAAGCTATACTGATGACCTTCCTTAAAGGGTGATCACTCTGGCAGCAAAGTAGTTAGTTGCTTGGTGGTTTAACCCATCCTGTATTTGTGCTTTATTTGGAAGCAGAACTGAAAGACTATTACGCCTGCGCCTACCACAATTTATGGCCTAGACCACATTTCCTTCAGCATTACATCAGAATTAGGAGCAGGAGTAGGCCATTTGACCCTTCACTCTCTTCTGCCATTCAGAAAATCAGGTCAGCCATGATCATGATCTGTTCTATATAGCCCTTGATTCAGTAGTTCAGACATTTGTCTGTCTCAGCTTTGAATGGCTGTCTGAGGTGAAGAATTTCAAAATTTCTGGAACCTATGGGAGAAGGAATTCCTTCTCCTTTCTATTTTAAATGGGAAAACCCTTGGCTCTAAAATCTTCTGGAGGGGGAACATATTCTGCCCTGCCAATACCCCTCATTGTAACGTTTCAATAAGATCAGTTTCATTTTTCTAAACTCCAATAAGTAAAAGACCCAATCTGCTCAACCTTTCTCAATAAAATAATTCTGTCATCCCAGTATCAGTTGAATGAACCTTCTCTGAACTGACTTCAAATTAAGTATTTCCTTCATTAAGTAGGGGAACAAAAGCTGTGCACGCTGTCGTCTCGGCAAAATCGTCTACAGTTTTAGCAAGACTCCCCTATGTCTGTACGCCATTCTCTTTGTAGTAAAAGCCAATATTCCATTTGCTGTATTTGCATGTTAACTGTGTTCGTGTATGAGACAATCAATTGACATTGCATTGCAAATCTCCACTTAAGTAATATTTTGCTGTTAGTCAAAGTCAGCGTGCCAAATGCTTGCCCAGTCACCCAACTTCACTGTACACTTTTTCAAACTCTGGGTCTTCCTCTCAATTTTTTTCTCCAATCTTTCTTAAAATAGTTTCTGGGATTGGAGTTTCTTTAGCAAGACCAGTATTTACTTCCTGTCCCCAGCTGCCTTTGAGAAGGTGGTGCTGAGCTGGCTTCTTGAACTGTTACAGTCCATGTGGTGCAGGTAGACCCACACAAATGTGCATAGTACTATTGGAAAGGAAGTTTGAGGATTTTGATCCAGTAACAGTGAGGGAATGCTGTTTATAATTCTAAATTAGGATGGTGTGTGGTTTGAAGGGGAAATTCCAGGTGTTAGTCTTCCTATGCATTTCCTGGTGGCTTTGTTCTGCTGGGTGATAGGGAGTTATTTTATTCATTTGTGGAGTGTAGCATCACTGCCTAGGTCAGCATTTTTTGCCCATCTTTGCTTGCTGTTCAGAAGGTAATGGTGGTGGTCTTTCTGAACTGCTGAAATCCATGTGGTGTTGGTACTCCCACAATGTTTTTATGGAGGGAATTCCAGGATTTTGACCCACTCCCTCCACCAGCAGCGTTCAATAGCAGCAGTGTGTACTATCTGCGAGATGCACTGCAGAAATTCACCAGAGATCCTTAGACAGCACCTTCCAAACCCTTGACTGCTTCCATCGAGAAGGATAAGGACAGCAGATACATAGGAACACCACCACCCTGATTTGGAAACACATCAGCTTTCTTTCTTGTTGCTGTGTCAAAATCCTGGAATTCCCTCCCTAACAGTATTGTGGACCTATCTACAGTGTATAGACTGCACTGGTTCAAGAAGGCAGCACACCACCATCTTCTCGAGGGCAACTAGGGACAGACAATAAATGCTGGTCGAGCCAGTGGCACCTGAGTCCCGTAAGTGAATTAGAAACAAGTGCATCCTTTAGATCATATACACTGTTGCTGCTGTGAATCAGTGGGGAAAGGAATGAATGTTGAATATCGTGGATGAGGTGTCAGTCAAATGGGCTTCTTAGTCCTGGCTGGTGTCGAGTATCAAGTGTCGGTGGAGCTGTACTCATCTAGCAAGTATTCCATCAATCTCCTAACTTATGGCTCCTAAATGGTAGACTGACAGCTGGGAGGAGATGGATTACTTCCAGCAGAGTACCCAGTTTCTGAATTGTTCTTGTAACCACAGTATTTTTATGGCCTATTTCAGTGAAGATTTGATCATTGACCTCCCAGGACTTTGAAAATATGGCATTCAGTGATTATAATACCATTCATTGTCAAGGGAGGTTAAATACTCTGGCTATGCAAATACTTGGTAGTTGTGGGGTGAAAATGTCATTTAGCCCATGCCTAAATGTTGTTCAGGTCTTGTTGCGTATGGATATGTACTGCAGAGTTATTGCAATGCCTGTTATCTTTTGTTAATTTGAATATTGTGGTATCTAGGAAAGTGTGAGGCCTTCTGTGCTGTGGGGTTTTGATTAATTCTTCTAATTCTGCTTCTAAAAGCCCAATTACCCCATAAGTCAACACAAATGGAGAAGTTAATATGACTAGGGATGGGGATGTAAGGCAGAAATTCAAGGAGCTAGGCTGGAAGCTTAGAGCGAGAACAAACGGAGTTGTTATCTCTGGTTTGTTACCCGTGCCACGTGCTAGTGAGGCGAGGAATAGGGAGAGAGAGCAGTTGAACACGTGGCTACAGGGATGGTGCAGGAGGGAGGGATTCAGATACCTGGATAATTGGGGCTCATTCTGGGGTAGGTGGGACCACTACAAACAGGATAGTGTACACCTGAACCAGAGGGGTACCAATATCCTGGGGGGCAAATTTGCTAATGCTCTTCAGGATGGTTTAAACTAATTCAGCAGGGGGATGGGAACCTGAATTGTAGCTCCAGTGTACAGGAGGTTGAGAGTAGTGAGGTCATGAATAAGGTTTCAAGGTCGCAGGAGTGTACCGGCAGGCAGGAAGGTGGTTTGAAGTGTGTCTACTTCAATGCCAGGAGCATCCGGAATAAGGTGGGTGAACTTGCAGCATGGGTTGGTACCTGGGACTTCGATGTTGTGGCCGTTTCGGAGACATGGATAGAGCAGGGACGGGAATGGTTGTTGCAGGTTCCGGGGTTTAGATGTTTCACTAAGATCAGGGAAGGTGGTAAAAGAGGGGGAGGTGTGGCATTGTTAG